>NW_007248772.1:0-14920 GCF_000164805.1 Carlito syrichta
CGGGCTCAGGCAATTCACTCACCTCAGCCTCCCAAAGAGCGGGATTACAGGTTGAGCCACTGAGTCCGGCTAGTTGCAGATTTTTTAAGACTTATATTTATTATAAAGATGTGGGATACAAGTCATAAGCCTTGTATATGCAGGTGAAGTTTGGGCCTCCAACTGGTCCTCACTTCTCCTGTTTTAGGATCAGGTACACTTTGTGTTGTTAAGTGCCTCCCCTTTCCTCCCTCCCCTGGCAGTGTTCTGTGATTGCTGATCCCTCCCTTGTGCTTTTGTGATTAATTTTCAGGTCCTACAACTTATGAGTGAGAACATGTGGTATTTGGTTCTTTGTTAGTTGCAGATTTTAAAATTAAAAAATGAACAATGCTTACTATGCTCAAGGAGATAAAAATACACGATGGAGATAAGACGTGATAGAGAATTTTGGCAGAGAAGTGAAGTTTTTAAAAAATAAAAATTCTAGAATGGAAAATTATACCTGAAACTAAGGATTCAAAGTATAGGTCTAAAAGCATGTTTGACACAGATGAAGAAAGAATTAGTGAATTAGAAGCTAGATTAAAAAAAAAACCAAAATGAAGCATGAAAAGATAAAAGGATGGAAAATATAGAAGAGAGTCTAAAAGACTTAGAGGAAACAGTGAGAAGGTTTAAGAGAATTGGGGCAAAAGCAATCTACAAAGGAATAATGACTGAGATTTTTCCAAAGCTGATAAAAGATATCAATCCATGTGTTCATTAAGTCCTAAGGACCTAAAGCAGGATAAATAAAAAGGAACCTACACTTGAGTCTATCAGAGTAAAATTAAGAAGTACACCTTTGCTATCAGAATAAAACTAGAACCTGAAAATCAAAGACTAAGGAGATTTAAAAAGCAATCAGAGAAAAAAAAGATGTCTTTAAAAGGGCCAACAATTAGTCATGCAGCTATTTTCTTGATAGAAACTATGGAAGCCTAAAGATAATGGAATTCTTTAGAGGGTTGTATGAGATACAAAAGAACTAAGTGTTTTTCTCAGCACAGAACACTTCTGACAGATGTGTGAGGATTTCTCTCAACCAACAACCAGTTCTCCAGTGGACACTAACTGGGTGTCTGTCCTTAATTTAACTTGTTGTTGTTTTTTGTCAGGGTTTCACTCTCTCACCTGGCTAGAGTGCAGTGTGGTATCACCATGGTTCACTGTGGCCTCCAGTTCCTGAGCTCAAGTGATCCTCTTGCATCAGCCTCTGGAATGGCTGGGACTACAAGCATGTGCCACCACACCAGGCTAATTTTTTGATATTTTGTAGAGAAGAGGTCTTGCTAGGTTGCCTAATTTGACGCTGACACTAACCAGAGTTAGTGTAGACCTCACTGGTTAAGGGCTCAGTCCCACAAAATTACCCCCTACTTCAGAAGCCAGTTACAAGTCTCAGGTTGTAAACTGTACTTCTGACTAGCTGGCTATTAACTGGGGTTCCCTTGACCTCTTCCTCAGGTTCACAGAACTCAGGGTAACACTTTACTTACTATTGCTGATTTATTCCAAAGAATATTGTAAACGATACAGATGAACGGCAAATGGAAGAGATAAACAGGGTAAGGCCTATAGGAAGAGGTGCAGAGCTTCCATGCCCTCTCCAGACACATCATCTTCTGGGAGCCCCCCAGCCGCCCCGTATTCAGCAATCGGGAGGCTCCGAACACAGGGCTTTTGGGTTTTTATGGGGGTTTATTACATAGGCATGATTGATGACATCATTAGCCACTGGCAAGCAACTCAACCTACAGTGGCCCTCTCCTCCCTGCAGGTGGGGGGTGGGGTGGGGCTGGAAGTTCCAACCCTCCAATCACATGGTTGGTTTCCTTGGCAACCAGCCCCCATCCTGAGGCTATCCAGGAGCCCCCAGTCACCAGTCATCTCATTAGCTACAAAAGATACTTACAACTTAAGAAATTCCAAAGGTTTTAGGAGCTGGGTGCCAGAAAACTGGGATGAAGACCAAATATAGTCATGTGTCTGAGAAATGCATCACTAGGCGATTTCATCGCTGTGTGAACATCATGGCATGCATTTCCACAAACTAGCTGGTATAGTCTCCCACACACCTAGGTTGTATAGTATGGTTCCTGAGCTGTGAACCTTGACGGCATGTTACTGCCCCGAATACCGCAGGCAACTGTAATACAATGGTAAGGAATTGTGTATCTAAACATAGAAAAGGTACAGTAAAAATGCAGTGCAAAAGATTAAAAATGGTACACCTGTCTAGGGCACTTACCACAAATGGAGCTTGCAGGATGGAGTTGCTCTGGGTGAGTCAGTGAGTGAATGGTGAATGGATGTGAAAGACTAGGATAATATGCTACCGTAGACTTATAAACACTGTATATTTAGTCCATACTTTTATAAAAGTATAATTATACTTAAAAGTAATTTTCTTTCTCTCATAGTAAATTAGCCTTAGCTTGCTGTAACTTTTCTTACTTCATAAACTTTTTAATTTTTGAAAAACGTTTTGACTCTTTTATAATAACACTTAAAGTAAAACACAAGCGCATTGCATACCTACATGAACTTTTTTTTTTTTTTTTGAGTTAGAGTCTCACTCTGTCACCCAGACTGAAGTGCAGTGGCTGCTCTCGGCTACTGCAGCCTCGACCTGCTGGGCTCCGGCGATCCTTCTGCCTCAGCCTTCCAAGTAGCTGGGACTACAGGTGCGTGCTACCACGCCCGGCTAATTTTTGATTTATTGTAGAGATGAGGTCTTGCCAAGTTGCCCAGGTGGGTCTCGAAACCACGGGCTCAGGCAATCCACTCACCTCAGCCTCCCAAAGCACCGGGATCACAGGCTGAGCCACCGAGCCCGGCTACATTTTTTTTCTTTATAGCCTCATTCTATACACGTTTTTCATCAAACTTGATTTTTTTTTTTTTGCTAAAAATGAAGTCACCACCAGCACACGCATTAGCCTAGGAGGTGAGGACAGGGTCAGGGTCATCAATATCACCATCTTCCACCTTCACATCTTTTCCTCTGGTAGGTCCTCAGGGCCAATAACATGGATGGAGCTGTCATCTCTTATGACAACAATGCCTTTCTTCTAGAATCCTCCTGAAGGGCCTTCCTGAGGGTGTTTTACAGTTAACAATTAAAAAAAAATAAGTAGAAGGAGCACACACTGAAATAATGATATAAAGTATGGTGTATACGTACATAAGCCAGTAACATAGTTGTTTATGATCAAGTATTATGAACACATAATTGTATGTGGTATAGTTTTCTTCCTTCCATCCGTCCCTCCCTTCTTCCCTCTCTCTCTCCCTCCCTTCCTCCCTCCTTTCTTTCTTTTCTTTCGAGTCAGAGTCTCACTCTGGCACCCAGGCTGGAGTTCAGTGGCATTGATCATGGCACACCACAGCTTCAACCTCCTGGGCTCAGGCGATCCTCCTGCCTCAGCCTCCTGAGTAGCTGAGACTACAGTTATGCCATCACACCCAGCTAATTTTTTTCATTTTTGTAGAGACAAAATCTTGCTACGTAGCCCAGACTAGTCTCAAACTCCTGGGCTCAAGCAACCTTCCTGCCTCAACCTCCCAAAGTGCTGGGATTACAGGTGTGAGCCATCACGCCCAGCCTGGATGTGCTATACTTTTCTATAAGTGGCAGTGCAGTAGGTTTGTTTACATCAGCTTTACCACAAAGACATGAGTTATGCGTTGTGCCATGACATTATGGCAGCTACAACATCAACGGGCAATGGGAATTTTCTGGCTCCATCATAAACGTATGGGATCACCATCATCTATGTGGTCTGTTTTTGGCCAAAACGTTGCTATACAGTGCATGACTATATACATTTTTAATTATAAGTCAACATGTCACAAGGGCTAAAAGAAAATAATGGGCAGCCTGTATAATTCAGTACCTAGAAAGAGATTATTTAAGCATGAAGGTTAAATGAATATATTTTCTGACAAATAAAAACAAAGAAAATTGATTACCAGCAGACCCACAGTAATAGGATATTTTTTAGGCAGAAGAAAATGATCCCAAATGGAAAGTCAGAGATGTAGGAAAGAATGCAGCGTGATGAAAATGGTACACATATGGATAAATATCACATAATATTGTCTATATATGATAATTATGATGGTATTTAGGAGGAGTTAAGGTTCCAAGATCCTTGCATGTGTTTTGGGGGAAGAGAGTAAAAGAAGCAATTAATATTGGGGTTTGTGAAAAATGCATACTATAATCACAAAAGATTGAATAACTTCCAAATCAACAGAAAGGGATAATTGAATAAAATAATTCCAACGGAAGGCAAAGAAAGGAGAGAAAGAGGAACTATTTGTGCCTTTTTCCATCTTCTGGTGCTCACTGTTTCCCCACGCAGCTACCTGGTGGCTTCCAACTGCTAGTCCTGATGGCTTTTTTTTTTTTTTGGCTTCAGAGCCGGCTCCTGCATTGAGGGATGGAGGGGAGGGTTTGACAGAACTGCCAGGAAGCTCATGCTACCAGGAGCAATCTTCAAACAATGACAGATGCAAGTCGATTCATAATACCCCCAACTCCCCTGCCCTTCAAGGTTTAACTCAGGGGTTACATTGTCTCCCAGAGACTTCCAGCAAGCTTGGTTTCCAGTTGCCCACAGTGCTAACCGGTTTGACAGCCTTTATTTACTGTCTTTCCTTTCCTATCTGATTTGCCCGCTCTCCTACAGGTACTCCCTGAGACCACCTTCTAAACAAACCACCTTTGAATCATCGTCTTAGGGTCTGCTTCCAGGGACGCTCAAACCAAGGTGATATCCCTTTGCTTTAATGATAAGGACATCACCCATCCCAGCAGTGTGGCTTGGTTCTGAGGTGGTTTCAGTTCCCTCACCACATGCCCGCAACCTTGTCCTCCTATCCTTGTGTTGCTCTGCCCCTCTCATCTCTCTCACATGGCTTCCCACAGGCAGTCCCAGAACCTTCCAATTAAGCATGAAGCTCATCAAAACACACCTTCTACTCTGACGCCTCCAAGGACTGCCTGTTGCCTGTAGTGGGAAATCCCAATCCTCAGCTGGACACAAAGGTCCTCTGGGATCTAGCCCCAAGTCGCCTTTCAATCACCCCCATCTTCACCGCTCTCCCTTCCAAAGCCTGTGCTCACTTCCTGGTCACTGTCACACCTAGGCTCCAGTCTTCACCCCCACCATTGCCTGTTGTGCCCTCCCCTACTTCCAGGAGTCACAAGTCCACAAGCCTTTAAGGCTCAGCTCAGATGACACCTCTGCGAAGTCTTTCCAATGTCTCACATTAGTCTTCGTCTCTCCCAGAGCACCCCAAGCTTGGAGTGGATTCTGAGAACAGACGTCACTGAAATCCTCAAAAAGCAGAAGACCTGGGTTGCCCTTATTAGAATGTCTATAAGACAAACTTGCTGGGTAACCTTGGGCTTCCTTGGTTCTTAGTTTCTAAACTGCACAGGAAATCCTTTGGAAGAGAATCAATGTTTCTCCAAGGAGGGTAGGGGTGCGATGCATCACTGGGCGAACTGCCTTGTGCATTGTGGGATACTTAGCACTTCTGGCCTGGGCTTCCCATGCCAGAGCATCCCTAATTACTACTACAATTAAAACAATTCCCAAACATGGCCACTCAGGGGACCATCTCCACCAGCCTGGGCAGATACTCGGGATTCCCTGCTTGGTGTGTGGGGACCATGGGTGGCCCAGAAACATGTAGAGGCCTGCGGTGGTCTCCATTCCCTGGGCAGCAGCCTGGACATTGGGCCAATGATGGGGAAAAGTTGGAACGAAACTGGAGATGATGCCCAGGCTGTGTCCTGGCACCTGAGGACAGAACAAGTGTCCAGATCCCAGCCTTCAAGGTGACACAAGTCCCCAGGTGGCTCTGTCGGGCCTTCTCACCTGGGGAGCTCCAACCTGCCTTGATGGGCGGAATCCAGAGAGAGAGAGAGAGTAGATAATGCTCCTGGTGAGGAATGGGCCACCCACAGCAGGACTCTGCGGGTGGGGGCTAGCCGGGACTTGGTGGGGTCATGGGAAGAGTCGATTTTCCTACACAGGCCATCTTAGGAGGTTGGGTGGGGTGTGTAGGGGACAGAGTGACTTGGGGAGGTAGAGAGGGCTCGAGATTCATACCAGGCATGCCTACGGTGGCTGTGGGCAGGAGAATGGCTGTGTCGGCCCTCCTGCTGGGGAGGTGCAAACATACCTGGTTGACTAGACTGGGCGGTGGAGGAGGGGTAGGAGCAGAGAAACATTCCCGTGTAAATGAGCGTGACAACAGGGGACAAGGAGCGATGGGGCAACTGCATGGCAGCCTCCCCTCAGAGGTGGTTTGAGGCAGGGCCCTGAGGAAACCAGGGTGTTGCCCAATGTGGAGCTCAGGGTGAGTTTTCAGAAGGTTCTGGGAATCGCTCCATTTATTGACTCACTGAGTCATCCATCCAACAAGCATCTCTGGGGTTGGATTGAGACCACCCCAGTCTTGTACATGTTCCAGGACCACAGCTCATCTGATGTGATGTGTCAGAGCTTTGGTGGCTGCGAAAGGAGAAACAGAACGAGAGGAATTTGCCAGTGTTTATCCAATCCGGTCGAGGGACCGTAGCTCTGAATGGAGACAACTGGCCTCAAGCAGATGATGAAGGCTGAGGTAGGAGAGGGAGGAGGAAGGTTGAAAGGAATGTATCATCCGATCTAATGCTTGCAATCACCCAGGGCTACGATCGCCCCCACTTGCAGATGAACAGAGGCCTAGTTCTTGAGTTTAGAAGGGAGTTTCTTCAGGTTCATCTAGCTAAAATAGCCATGAGGGTCTCCAACAGCCCTGGCCTTGATGTCTGCAGTCTATGGGTCTCAGAGGATGGCTGCCACAGTGGGAGGTGGCTTCTGGGCTGCTGTGGTCCTGCTGACAATAACATCTGTCCCCATGGTAGGACCACATCGATTTTCCAGAATTGTAGTTATATGGCCAGTCTCCCAGAATCTGTGGAATTTCCCAGAATCACCTGTGGGCAAACTCACAAAGCAGAAATTGTATTTTATTTTATTTTATTATAGAGACAAGATCTTGCTATGTTGCCTAGGCTGGTCTCAAACTCCTGACCTCAAGTGATCTTCCCACCTCAACCTCCCAATGTGGTAGATTACAGGTATGAGCCATTGCACCTAGCCAAAACAGATTTTTTTTTTTTTAGTTGGAGTCTCATTCAGTTGCCCAGACTGGAGTGCAGTGGCATACTCTCAGCCACCGCAGCCTCAACCTGCTGGGCTCTGGCGATCCTTCTGCCTCAGCCTTCCAAGTAGCCAGAACCACAGGCGTGTACTACCATGCCCGGCTAATTTTTTTGATTTACTGTAGAGACAAGGTCTCGCCAAGTTGCCCGGGTGGGTCTTGAACCCATGGATTCAGGCAATCCGCTCGCCTTGGCCTCCCAAAGTGCTGGGATTACAGGCTGAGCCACTGAGCCCAGCCAAAACCAGAATTTTTAAACCTCCACACCAAGGACCAAGTCTCAGGGACTCCACCAAACACCTAAGAATGTCAGCTGGCCCTACTTCCAGCAATTCAGATATATTAACTCAGTCCTCACACCAACCTGGGAGGGGACACATTAGCCCCACTTCACAGATGGAGAAACAGAGGCCCCAGGAGGCTGAGGAACTTGCCTGCAGTCTCACAGCTGATCACAGGCACGCGAGGATTCAAACACACGTGTGCTGGATCCAGAGGCCCCCAGAAGTCTGGTGAGGGACTGCTGCCAACAGATTGTCCTCTGGATTCAGGATAGCTGGGCTTGGGCTACTGAAGCCTGCGGTCTGCTTCTGGCTGTCCCACCAATGGGCTGTGCGACCTAGGACACACAGCTCTCCCTGTATCCCCATCTTCTCTCTGGTTGAACTAGAGGGTTGAACTGGATGATCCCTGGCTCAGTGGCAGCTTGACATTTCAGGAGGTTTCATCAGGCTAAAATAAGCATCAAGAGCCACACTGTGGTCAGGAAAGGGCAGCCTGGGACGTGCGTGCGTGGACGCTGGGAGGCTCTCCGTGTGAGGGGGCGTAGAGGGCTAATTGCGAGTGCATGAGCTCAGCTGGGGGCGACTTTCTCCCTTCTGTGCCCACAGCTGGCTGTGAGTCACTGACAGGTCACCAGCCACAGTGGGGCTGCTGAAGACAGGGAGGCCCTGAGCATGGACGGAGACGAGTCCCACCTGGCGCCGGCCTTAGGGCTCCAGGACCCTGCGTGCTCTTCTGTACGTGCCTGTCTTTACGTGCCTGCACCCCACTAGGAAGGCATTCCACCTTCACCTCCACCCCTTCCCATGGCGGCTCTGCCACCCTGGCACCCTGTGCAGCTCCCCCTCACATTCACTGAGCACCCACTCTGTGGTTGCAGTGGGAGACCGAGGCAGGTAAGACACAGTCGCTGCTCTCAGGAAGCTCACAGGCAGGGGATGGCTGTATGCATCGGGCTTCTGAACCTGCCAGCAGGGGCTCGGAGTCAGGGCATCTGCACATGCCTAGAGCTGGGACCATTGAGGCACCTACCCCAGGCCCCTGCAGGATGGTCAGGTGCCAGCCCTACCCTGGACCCTGGGAAGATGGCTGCCAGAGAGGCACTCACCTCAGGACAGACTCACACCAAGGAGTCACCCCTGGGAAAGTGACCCAAAGGGGCCTCCAGAAGGCGACCTCCTTGGGAAGGCTGGGAAGAGACAGGGGTGGGGTGGTCAAGACATTTCTCCTTGCCCTGCTGTGAACGTCAGTCAGTGCGCATGCCTGGTGTTGCTGGGGAAACGCAAAGGTGCCTTCCTGTTCACATGTGTGTGCTGCATGCATCCCTCGCCGAGCTCTGCCCGGACGGGGCCCACGGTTCATTGACTGCCAGGGTCTGGCATAGTGTGGGTCTCACAGACTCAGTTCTGAGACAAAGGCCAGAGGTCTCCAGCCTTCTGTCCAGCACCTGAATTTCTCTGTCATAGTCATTGGTCATTTTTCATTCATTCATTCACTCATTTATTCATCATTCTTTGGTTCCTTCACTGACGTAACAGCACCTCTGAGAAATGCTCCTGGTGATTCTGCTTCAATTCATTCCTGAGAAGCTCACCGTCTTCTGGGACTACCCAGTCCACATTGTGACCATTTTACTTTTAAAACTTCTTACTGTGGATGATTTCAAATTTGACTCTCCGATTCACTTTCTGTCGGTGCTCCTTCTGCTCCTGGAGCGCCAGTTTAACCTTTCTTTATAGGGCAGCCCTTGGAGACCTCAAGGTATGCTCAACTCTCCCTCCCCTTCCCTCCCCTCTTCCCTCTCTCCCTCCCCTCCCTTTTCTTTCCCTTCCTTCCTCGTTTCCCTTTGTAGACATTTGTTGAGCTTCTATTATGTGCCAGGCACCAGGAAAATAATCGTAAACAAAAGCACACACAGTTGCTGACCTCACAGAGCTTACAGTCTAGCTAGGAAGGCATGCAGACTGTCACGCTGCTTGTGGATGCCTCCTTAATCTTTTATTTCTGCCCACCAGTCTCAATGCCTCCGGTGCCCCCCCCCACAACCCACACTTCACCTTGGTCCCCACAGGAAGCTTTTTGAAAGGACACCTGACCCTACTGTCTCTTTGCTTACAGTCCTCTCGTGACACGATCTCCTGTGAAAGAACTCCAGACCACCTCTCGGGCTCAGCCCCAGCCTCAACTTGTCCCACACCCCTCCAGTCCTGGCTGGGCCATGCTGGGAACAAACTCTGGGCTCTGGGCTCTAGGTCTTTGCACAGGCTGATCCCTCTGCCTGGAACTCTCAACTCACTCCCTGTCACCCCCTCCACATCCTTCCAGACTCAGTTTAGGCATTAACTCCTCCAGGAAGTCCTCCCTGACCTTCCTCCTTGCTCTCACAAACTGTCTCTAAGAGGGTAGGATCCATATGGGATTTATCATAGCATTTTCAGAGGCAAATACTCAATACATCTTCTTAAATGCATGACCTCTATGGACTTCACATTTCATACTTGTAAAATAAAAATGATACTATTTGGTGTATGAGGTTCTGAAGAGGGCCGTGGGAGATGATGTCTGGATCTTCCATCTCGGGGTTAGATGCGCCGCAGATGTTCCAGAAACGTAGTTTAAATTGCCCTGCCCTGTAGCGTTTATGGATACATGGCTTTTCTGTTTAAAAATACATTTTTGGAGTCCTTTTGACCCCAAAGTATGACTAGCTTCTTTTGCCAAGGTCCCCTTTCATGTCACCTCTTTACAGAGAGATTTGTGACCACCTCATCTAAAATAGTCCCCTGTCCCTCTCCATCCCTGAGCTCTGTAATTTTCACCTGCTGAGCGCCTGTCCCTCCCCAGAACATGAACACCATGAAGGCAGAGAACTTGGCAGGCTTTCCCTCTGCTGAAGGCTCCGTTCCCAGGGCTGTGCCTGGCATGCAGCAGCCACCTAGGGCTTTCCAGGGTCAAGGCCGTGAAGTCTCTTGAGGCTCCCTGGGGACGAGCACCTATGAGTGTGTGTTTGGGGTAGAGGACGATGAGGTATCTCTCCTCGGCCCTCCTAGTGCACCCAGGGGATCTGGGGACAGCAGGAAACTTGCAGCCATGTTCCCTGAAGGAAATCAGGAGCAGTGGCCTCTCCAGGGCTGCGCAAATGTGGGTTGCAGGGGTGTAGGGGAGGGGCAAACTCCTCTGCGATGGCCCTAGGCATCTGCGACCAAACATAGGCCTTTCTCAGCACCCCTGACTTACCTCAGCTCACCTGATGTCGAGGAGGGGCTGGGGGGCTTCTGTGGCTCCCCTGCTCTAGAGGGGTCCGTCCCGTTGCCCTGAGCTGGGAGCCTGGGCCCAGGCCTGCCTCTTAGTGGTGCCATTTTTCTTTCCTGGCACACACCTGCTCCTCTGCTCACTCTTGCCTTTCTGTCCCCAGTGCCTGGCACACCCCTGTCCCACCTGCACTCACTGTTGGCACCAAATTCTCACACTTGCAGATGGAGTAGTGTGTGCGGCTCCCTGTGTCTCCCCCACCTCTGCTTCCCCACCTACGCTATGCTTCCTGGGATCAGCCCCAGCCCTCAGTCACCGCGGGGCCCCTGTGGCCTCCCACCCTACCGTTCTGGCCCTCCTCCGAGGCATGTGAGAAGGATTCCGGAGAAAAGCTTCCAGAGCCTCCCACCCAACCTGCCGCCTCCTCCCCACTGAAAAGGAACTCTCAGTCTCCACTTGGCTGCCCCCTACCCCTGCTGAGGAGTCTCAGTGTCACACAAGCCTACTTGACCCCTGCCTCGGGTAGGCGGGGAGGGCAGTGAGGATCTGTAGGAGGCAGTGATTGTGTTGTTGATTTTTTTTTTCTTTTTTGGCAAGTTGGGTCTTGTTCTGTCACCCAGGTTGGAGTGCAGTGGAGAGTTGATCATGGCTCACTGCAGCCTCCGACTCCTGGGCTCAAGCTCTCCAAGTAGTTTCCCAAGTAGCTTCCCAAGTAGCTGGGACTACAGACGCGTGTCACCACACCCTGCTAATTTTTTGATTTTTTTGTAGAGATGAGGTTTCGCTATGTTGCCCAGGCTGGTCTCTAACTCCTTGGCTCAAGCAATCCTCCCGCTTCCGCCTCCCAAAGTGCTGGGATTACAGGCTTGACCCAGTGTTGAAAGGAACCCCCCGCTGGCTCACATCTCACCCCAAGCCCTGCAGTCCACAATCGCTGCCTTGTGGCCTCATCCTTAGAGCTGTCAGCACCCCTGGTTCTAGTGCTCCCAGCCCTGTCAGGGCCCTAGCATGTCTGAGCAGGGAAGGATTTCAGGGTTCAGAGGTTTGTGAAGTGGGCTCTCCAGTGTCCTGGAGTTGATCCATATGCACATATGCGCATCATGGACTAGCCACCCGGGCTCTGGTCCTCACCCCTAATCTGGTCAGAATAGAAAAACCCAACTTTTTCCTCTGTCACCACAGAGATCAGAGGTGCCACACAAGTTACTCTTTTTTTTTTTTTTTTTTTTGAGTTGAGTCTCACTCTGTCGCCCAGACTGGAGGGCAGTGGCCGCTCCCGGCCACCGCAGCCTCGACCTGCTGGGCTCCGGCAATCCTTCCGCCTCATTATTCTGAGTAGCGGGAATTACAGGCATGCGCTACCACGCCCAGCTGATTTTTTGATTTATTGTAGAGATGAGGTCTCACTGCCCAGGCGGGTCTCGAACCCTTGGGCTCAGGCAATCCACTCACCTCAGCCTCCCAAAGGCGCGGGATTACAGGCTGAGCCACCGAGCCCGGCACAAGTTACTCTTTAAACAAAAGGACTCATCAATAAAAAATCAAAATATCTGTAAACCACAAAAACTAAACAAAACTCATTTCATGTATGGAGAAACTGAGGCCCAGACGAGCAAATGGCTTCTCAAGGTCACAGTGGTGTCAGTGGCAGAGCTGGTGGTGTACCCGGTTGCCTGGGCCATAGGCTGATCCTTTTGCCAAGACCAGGCTGAAATGTCCCTCTCGGGAGGTGGCTGGTGGGGGCGGAGTGCCAGGAAGGCACTGTCTGGAGAAGTAGGTTAAGGTCACAGCCTCCCCGGTCCCGAGGGCCCCCTGAGAATAGCTGCAGTGAGAAGGTCACCCAATCCTGAACTGGAGGCTTGAATACTGGAGTGGGAAGGGGCAGGGGACAGGGATTCATCCTCTGGGTTACACTGTCACTGGGAGCAGTCCTCTTCCCCAAACACCTGATTTCAAAGTCTCCCTTCCGTGGGGGTTGGGGGGTGAGGGGGCAGGGGGTGGAGGGTGGGAGGAGGCAGAGGGAGCTTGGGTCCAGCATGGAGGGAGCTGGGTGGGTCCTGGGGTGTCTGTCGACTGCTGTGGTGGGAAGGCTGTGAAAGAGAGGGATGACATTTGTTTCAGGGTCCTGTGGTCAAGCCCCTGGCTGTCACCAGCGGAAATGGCACAGTAGGAGGCTCTGTGGCACTCACTGCATCTCCTCTCAGTGCCCAGCTGGGCACCCAGGAAACGCTACTGAATGAATGGATTGTGCCCAACCTCCCTCAGCCCCTCCACTATCACCAGCCAACCCTCCCCTCCCCCTCCCCCTGTCCTTTAGAGACTAAAGGACTGAGTTATTCTGAGTAGGTTTCATTCATCGAAGCATGACAGACGGTGTCCTGGGAGGAATGCCTGGCTGCCTTGGGGAGCCAGAGGGTGAGATGGGGTGCAAACGTCCTATCTGAGCTCTTCAGGGAGCTCCAGATTGAGGGGGGGACGCAGAGAGCCTAGTCTAAGGGGGAGGAGACACAGTCTCTGTCTGTTGGGACAGTCTGAAGCGGGAGACACAGCTCTGTCTTCAGGAACTCATAGTCTGAGGGGGAGACATAGCCCTGTCCTCAGGAAGCCCCAGACTGAGGAGAGACACAGCTTTGTCCTCGGAGAGCCCCAGTCCAAAGGGGCAGTTACTGCCCTATCTTCAGGGAGCCTCAGTCTGAGCCGAGAGACACAGCCCTGCCCTCAGGGGCTCATAGTCTGAAGGGGGAGACACAGCCTGTCCTCAGGGAGTCCCAGTCTGAAGGGGGAGACATAAAGCCCTCTCCTCAGGGACCCATAGTGTGATAGGAGAGACACAATCTTGCCATCAGGGACTCATAGTCTGATGGGAGACACACAATCCTGCCCTCAGAGAGCTCCCCGGGATGGAGGGCACTGCTCCCACATTCCTCCCTTCCCCAACCCTTAGTCATATCCCAGTCTGAAGGGAGAGACTCAATTTCCTCTAATCAAGCAACCTCTAATCTCATGGCAGAAAAATAGCTGCCATCCCTGCTGAAGAAGATACAATGCCTACCCCAGGCATGGAGTGAAACTCAAGATGAAAAGAGGGATATTCAGAGCATGTGGAGCCACCACTTTCTCCAGTGTGAAGTGCCCACAAGTGGTGGAGAAGGGGGGTTCCTGGGCACACGCACCTGGGCGTATGTACCCAGAACATGCAGAGCACGAGAGGGTGCAGACTGAGATCCTCACCTGGGGAAAGGGAGAGGCCAGGCCCAGGAGGCTGGTCTCCTTTAGGGGTCTGCCTCCGCCAACGGGGGACAGTTGGGAGACCGTCAGATTATTGGAGAACCCACACGGTCTCCAGGCTCTCACATTCAGGATACAGCCACATCGCATCGCAAGCCAGGCAAAGTTGCACTGAAGGTTAAACTTGGCCCATAGCCATGAGTTTGCAAGTTCCTGGGCATCAGGAGGGAATTCTTCATCTAAGCCAGGAGAGATCTGAGCCTGGTTTGGATGAAGAAGCTGATGTTCAAGTTGGCCCTTTAGTCCTGGCCTCCGGGCCTAGCTTCTGCATCTTCAGCTCTCCTCTTGCCCTTCCCAAGATGGGAGACCTGAGCCACCCTGCTCGTCACCAGCTCCCTTGTGACCAGCAGCCTGCAGTTGGTCAGCTGGTGGGGTTCCAGGCCTAGGATGGGAGATATCACCTTTCTTTGCAGGAAGTTAATTTCCCTGCCAGGGGAGGGAGCCTGTGGTGCTGGTCATTGGGCTGCTGTTAACCGAGCTGATCTGGAAGTTCCCGCTGGGTTGCTTTCTCCGAGAGCCTTTACTTCTCTGGGCCTCAAGTGCGAAATGGAGATACTGCTGGCCTGCCTGCCCTACCCTCCCTCTCTCCCTCCGGCTGACGGTCAACTATTCGATGGATCTCAGTGTTTCTGTCAGGGAAATAGGTCCCTGCCCCTTCCCCACTCTCCTGGTCTCCAGGACCTAGTGGACTACGGTTCAGGAGAGGCGCGGGCTCGGGCAACTTCGTCCAGTCTCCCCAAGTTCCAGTGCGGAACTTGGTCCAGTCTCCCCACGTTCCGCACTCCCCCAGTCCAGGTTTGAGACCGCATTCGCACGCTCTTGGGCCTGAGGGGCAGTCCCGAAGGGTGGC
>NW_007248772.1:15098-15300 GCF_000164805.1 Carlito syrichta
CGCGGATGACAGCGGCGGCGGGTAATTAGAGCGCATGAGCCGTGCCCCTGCAATCCTGTAATTTCTCCGCGCGCTCCGGGTGTGTGGTAGGAGGTGAAGCGATGCCGGCTGGGCTGTGAGTCAGACTCTCGGAAGCCGGGGCGGGGACGCAGGGGGCGGCAGAGGCCGCGGAGAAAGGACTCGCGCCACGGGAGGCGCCGGC
>NW_007248772.1:15320-20016 GCF_000164805.1 Carlito syrichta
CGCCGCCCTGCGCCCCGCCGTGTGCCCTGCCCCGCGTGCGCAGGCGATTGCAAAGCAGCGAGGCGCGTGCGAGGGGCGAGGCGGTGGCCTTCCAAGCCCCAAATGTCCTGGAGAACCAGAGGCCCAAGACGGCGACATCCTGAGGCAGTCGGGGTGGCGCGGGGCCGCCTGTCCCAGCTGAGCTCAGACGTCGATTCTGGGGGAGCGGGGCGGAGCCAGTGGGCGGGCTGGGCTGGGGGGCAGTTTATTTATTAGCCAGATTAGCCAGCATTAATGGGGAGCGGTGGTGGCCGGCGGCGGCGGGGACATAGCTGGCATAGCTGGCATAGCGGCGGGGCCTCCCGCAGCGCGGGGCTCTGTGGCTTCAAAGGGGCTTAAAGAGGCCCGTGGTGGCACTGCCACGGCCCCGCGGGGGAGGGCGTGGACGCGGGCGGCGGGGAGAAGGCGGCCTTTGTGCGCCGAGGGATTAGGGACCCGGCCTGGAAGGAATTTTAAACTGCGGCGAGCCGGAGCCCCGGGGCTCTCCTCCTGCCCAACCCCTGCCCTCCCCAGCACGCCCAGGGGTTTACCTGCCTCCCCGCGTCAGGGTGGAGGGGTGTCCTCCCTTCCCCCTCCACTGGAGGCCCCCAGGGTCGCCGACCTGGCGAATGCAAACACAGGACGTCCAGTTAAATGACATGATTTCTTTTTTTACTGTAAGGATGTCCCAGATATTGTAGGGGGCAAACTCATACTAAAATATGATTCGTTGTTTGAGATTCACTTTCACTGGACCTCTTGAATGTGTATATTTTTTCTGGCAGCCCTGGAAGCGGGGCAATGCCTCATCCGTGTATGGAAACCGATTGGGCCTCCCGACCCTCCAGTGGGTACCTCTCATTTGAGAGACCCCTGAGGACAGGGGTCTCTGCCCTGAGCTGGGCGTTTCCTGGACCAGTGGAGCTCTGAGGACGGTGCTGTCTCCTTCATCAGACTAGGAGTTTCCTGAGGACAGGGGCTGAATTTCACCCATCAGACTAGAGCTCCCAGGCCGGTGTCTGTGTCTCCTTCAGCGCCCTGGGGCTCGCTGAGGCCGGGTCTGTGTCTCCCTCCCCCCAACCCCTGTCCCACGCTACCCCACGCTGGCTGTGGCGCCTCCCCATTATGTTGCCTCCCGCCCATAGGGGGCGCGAGGGGCCCAGCGGAGGGACCTACTAACAGCCGCACCCTGTTTCTTAGGACTGGGCTGCGGTCCTCTGCGAGGAATGCACCTGGGAACTTGGTGGGGGGTCCCCATCCTGTGAGGCTCCTGACCTGGTCCCGGCCCTTGCTCAGGCAACTGAGGACCGGTCCGTCTGGGCCAGAGGCTGGGGCCAACATGTGGGTAAAGCTCTGGTTGCTGGGTTACCCTGCTTCTAAGGGACGGCAGGGCTCTGGTGCAGAAAGTCCTGCCCACTCCTCTGGTGGCAGCCCAGCCCTTATCCTCCGCCAGCCTCACCAGCCTCACCAGCCCTCCTGCCCAGCCTCTGCTCATGCTCTTTCTGCCCGAACAACCCCTGCCCTGTCTTTGAGGACAGAAGTCGTCTGTGCTTCTTCTGGGGACTCTGGCCATTAGCAAGGTGGGCCGCTTGTGCCTAGGGGTCTTCTGGTGAAAAGAATCCTCCATCTACACCCTGATTCCTCACCAACTTTGGCCCACAGGGGCTAAAGCGGGGTCTAAAGGAGGAGGTTAAGGTGGGAGAGGTGAGAGATGAGAAGGTGGGGAGGGGGGAGCATAGGCAGAGGGGGAGCAAGAAAAGGAACGCTTTGCCCCCCTGAAGACCCGTCCCAAATCCCCTCATCCCCTGGGGCCCCTGAACTCTTTTCCCTTGAAGCTGAGGGAAGCCCTGGAGAAACCCTTTCCCACGGTCACAGTCTCGACAAACCCCTACCCCCTTCTTTGACTACAGCCATCTCAGCCTCACCCTTTGCAGAGGGCAGGTCCGCCCCATCGCCCCCTCCTGGGGCCAGGGCGCCTGCTTCCACCAGTGGCATCATCACCCCACTCCTCGGGCCACCATTCATCAGGTCGGCAATTAGCTACTTCCTCTCAGTGGCATGAGGCCACTGAACGTCACAGTCCCTCCCCCAGCCAGTTCAGCCAGCAGAATGCTGGGGGTGCTCCCCCTTTGTAGTCAGTGCCAAGTCCTGGCTCAATCTCCCTTCCCCACAACCTACTGAGTGCTCGGTAATGAGCCTCCTGTCTAGGGAGCTGAAAGCCAGCGGCTGCCTCTGTCACCCCATCTCCTTGGGTGAGGACACGTCCGCTGCCTGGATCTGGTGATGCCTGCTCAAAGGTACTGGCTGCCCAGATGAGGCTTGGGACTCAGAGGTCTCTGTTCGCAGTCACAGGCAGTTTTTACCAGGCCCTTCCCTGGGGCCCAGAAGTCTCAACTGAGGATGATGGCAGATACCTGGGAAAGGGGAGAAATGCGACCCCCAAACGTGCACCCACACGGGCTCATACATTTGTACCTAGGCACACATAGATACAACCTGTACCATGTGGGTCCTAGGGCAGTTGTACCCGCATGCTTCCCTGGTGGTGAGTAAACCCACTTGAAGGTGTACCCTCACCCCCTCTTCCATGTGTGTGCATGAAAACCCACCCCCATGTGGTACCCCCCAAAGATGGTGAGCTCAATGCCACCCCAAACCCCAAACCAGGACCCCACCACATCCTAGGAGGCTGAGAGGGGAGGGGAGATTACCCCAACATCCCCTACCCCATGGACTGGGGAATCTTCCTGGGCAAGGACAGGAGGAAAATTACACTTCAAGGGCGAATGAGGGGTGGGAAAGTGGGCCGTGGGGGGAGCAGCGGTGGTCCGAGTCTGGGGTGGGGGTGGAGGAAGTGGATCTCCAGAGAGAATTTTAACATTCAATAAATGTAAACAAATGTGTGTGATCTTAGGCACCTTGCTCAACTTCCAGGACCTCAATGATTGCATCTGTCAAATGGGGATAATGTGAACAACACATAAACATAGCTGTCAAGTTTGAATGAGATAAGCTGGCTCAGAGCAGACCCGAGCTGACATTACTCTTGGAGGAGCCTCCCAATGTCCTGTCACCTGCTGGTGGATTTTCCCTAGAGCCACCTTCCCTAACTGATCATGTGCTCCTATCTCTCTTTCATTGGTTCCCGTCCTAGACAAGGACAGAGGTTGAGAGGCATGACAGGTTGTAGGGGGTGTGACTGGGTGCTACACCTGATTGGCTTGGGGGTGGGACCGGGGAGGGGCTGACATCCTGCCCCACCCTCACCTGGCTGGCGTGACAGGTAATGAGTGCCAACTTCTAGCCCTGGGAGGGGATGAGTCAGCCAGCGCCTCCCTGTCCAGGCAAACGGGGTGCAAGGGACAGGAGCTTGGGTGGAGGGGCCTTCTAGGAATGTTCTTGGAAGGGACCTGGGAGCGGGCACTACTGTGGGGAGCCACTCCTGGGCCTACCAGCCTGCGCTCCAGCTCTGCAAACACCCTTGTCCTGGTTTCTCAGAGCCAGCCCCACCGGCTAGCCTTCCAGATTTGTGAGGCAAGGCCTGCCCGCTCACTGACTGGTCCAGGCTCCTCTTCAATCTGCTGCCCTATCTTGCCTTGCCACCCTTCTCAGGGTCTCCAAGCCATTGACAAAGAGGCACATACACATGCATGCTTGTGTACAAATGCCACAGCCACACAAGCACAACTAGCAGCACCATCGTAGACACGACAAGTATACAACATGCTTATATGCCCTGATACCACCCACACAGGTGCACGTGCGTGCTCGCACACACACGCGCAGTCGTAATCACTGTGGTTGGTTGAATTGTGTTCCCTTCAAAAGACATTTGGAATTCTACCTCCTACTACCTGGGAATGCGACCTTAGTTGGAAATAAGGTCTTTGTAGATATAATCAAGCTAAGATGAGATCTCACTGGATGAGGGTGAGCCCTAAGCCCATGACTGATGTCCTTATAAGGAAGAGAAATTTAGAGTCAGAGACATGGAGACGCGCAGAGAAGGCCATGTGATGATGGAAGCAGAGATTGGAGCGGTGCAGCTACAAGCCAAGTAATGCTAAGGATTGCTGGCAGCCATCAGAAACTAGGAGAGAGGCACGGAACAGACTCTCTGTCAGAACCTCCGGAAGGAACAGACCCTGCCAGCACCTTGACTTCAGACTTCTGGCCTCCTCGCTGTGAGAGAATGCATTCTGTTGTTTTAAGCTGTTGAGTCACTGAGTCTGTGGTAATGTGTTTATGGCAGCCCTGGGGAGCACACAAAGACACACACACACACACACGCACACACACCACACACATACACACACACACACCCACACACACACATGATTGGCTCCAGCCTCAGTGATGAGGTGGGTAGAGTTGCCATTGGGGGCTGTCTCTGTCCTCCTTCCCTTGTGACTGGTCCAGGGAGATCTACAAAGCTCATGGCTCAAGCAAGAGCTCGGTCATTCTTAATCCCTCCTTTCCTTCCTGGAGTTCTTAACCATATGTACCCCTCAAAACCTGCTCTCAAGAATGGCTTGCGTGTTTATGTGCACCAGAAAATGTGTGCAAGAATGCTGTGGTTGCTTTAATCAGATTAATTAAAAACTGGAAATGACCCAAATGTCCCAGAACAGGTAAATACATCGTGGCACATTCACTCAATGAAATACTACTCAGCAGG
>NW_007248772.1:20036-77725 GCF_000164805.1 Carlito syrichta
CACCTTGACTTCAGACTTCTGCCTCCTCGCTGTGAGAGAATGCATTCTGTAGTTTAAGCTGTTGAGTCACTGAGTCTGTGGTAATGTGTTTATGGCAGCCCTGGGGAGCACACAAAGACACACACGCACACACACCACACACATACACACACACACACACGATTGGCTCCAGCCTCAGTGATGAGGTGGGTAGAGTTGCCATTGGGGGCTGTCTCTGTCCTCCTTCCCTTGTGAACCCACACACACACACGATTGGCTCCAGCCTCAGTGATGAGGTGGGTAGAGTTGCCATTGGGGGCTGTCTCTGTCCTCCTTCCCTTGTGACTGGTCCAGGGAGATCTACAAAGCTCATGGCTCAAGCAAGAGCTCGGTCATTCTTAATCCCTCCTTTCCTTCCTGGAGTTCTTAACCATATGTACCCCTCAAAACCTGCTCTCAAGAATGGCTTGCGTGTTTATGTGCACCAGAAAATGTGTGCAAGAATGCTGTGGTTGCTTTAATCAGATTAATTAAAAACTGGAAATGACCCAAATGTCCCAGAACAGGTAAATACATCGTGGCACATTCACTCAATGAAATACTACTCAGCAGGGAAAAAGGAATGCCTAACGTTACGCGAGCATTATGGTGAAACTTGCAGACATGGTGTCGAATATGAGGCAGACACTAAAGAGTATGTCCCCTGTGAGTTCATTGATAATGACGGCAAAGGACAGGTAGAGCAGGTCGATGGTGGAAAAAGTCAGAAGAGTGATTACCTCTGAGTGATGGGATTGACTGGAGGGGTTTGAGAGAGACTCCTGGGGTGCTGGGAATATCCTGTGTTTGTGCTGGGTGGTAGTGACACGGATGTATGCATATAGAAAAATTTGCCAAGCTGAATTTGTGCAATTTGAGGTGCAAATTTGTCACCTCAATAAAAAGTTCATTTAAGAAACTGGCTACCCAGGAAGTCTGTGACAGAGGTCACTGGACAATGTTTCCTGGGGACATTTGCAGCTTGAGTCTGGACTGTAGGCCAGGCAAAGGCTTGGTCTCTGGGACAGACACAGGTGACATCATTAAGTGCATGTAGGAAGGAACTCATTCTTCAGTTGTGACTGGGTTGGGAACACACACACACACACACACACACACACACACACACACACACACCCCTTTTGGCAGCTTCTCATCCTCACCCATAGTTGTAGGTTTGAGTGGCTATGTCTGTTCCCCAGGTCCTATGAAGCCAGGTCTGAGGCTGTCAAGGGACTCTCGGTTGACAGACAAGAGTGGGCAGGAGGCTAGTGAAAGGGACCTGCTTCTTCTCTCCCTCCACAGCTCTGGAGTGAACTGGCCTGGGGTAGGTGGCTGCAGGGCCTGCCTTGTCCCTGTGTCGCATGGTGTCCTCAGGCCCAGGACCTTTCATGTGGCTGACTGCCCATGGCACCTGTTGACTGTAAATGTCTCAACCAGGACTGCTCAGTGAGACTAGGAGTGTCAAGGCAGCCAGACCCCCCGGCATGGATCTTGGGGTGGACATGGGAGGTGCATGAGAACCCACTGCAGTTGGCTTCCACAGGTGTGGATGAAATGTGCTGAGTTCTTCCGCAAGAAATCCCCTGTGATAAAGAAGAGCTACCTTATTCAGCTTTTGCCATCTGGGGCATGCACCAAACAGCTCTGAGTTATGTGGCAATGTTGCCATCTCACAGACCAGAGAACAGAGGATCCCTGACGTTCAGTAAAACCCTCAAGGTCACACAGAAAACTCAAGAGAGGGCAAGTAGCTGATGGTTCCATCAGACTGGGGCTGCCTGAGGACAGGGCTATGTCTCTCTTCTCAGCCTGGGGTTCCCTGAGGACAGGGCTTGATCCAACCCCAGTGTGGGCCCTCTCTGTAGGAGGAGCTGGCCTTGAACCTACCTTTCGTGGCACCCACACTGGGGCTGGGACATTGACAGTCAACAGCAGGTCCTTTGCTGTTCCTTGCCTTGGTTGTCAGCCCTAGGCCAAGCTCAGGCCTCTGCCCCCAGGTATGTCACAGGGTGGGGCCGT
Source organism: Carlito syrichta (assembly GCF_000164805.1). Lineage (NCBI taxonomy): Eukaryota > Metazoa > Chordata > Mammalia > Primates > Tarsiidae > Carlito > Carlito syrichta. Next base: position 22,077 of record NW_007248772.1, read on the forward strand.
GGTCCTGGGGTTGGGAGGATGATGAGGGAAGACATGCTCTAGAGGAAGCTGCCCCATTGGCAGCTGTGGGGTGAGATCAGTGGGGTGCCCCAGCCTCCTCTCTTCCTAACTGGACCCACTGGGGTCCGAACCACCCAGCCATGGCAAGGCCACACTGAGCAGAGGGCTGGCTGGACCCTGTCCCTCCCCAGGAGGCTCAGTGGGAGAGGGGCTCCATCTGACAGCACATGGAGGGGCCAAAGTGTGGGGTGACTTCTGCTGGGACCAGGCACTCCTGGCCTTGCCCACGCCCCGCCAGCAGGAGCTGGTCATATGATGGGGGCCAGGTGGCAGGTGTAATAGGAGATGACATCCTGCTTGCCCTTCCCTGTGACTATATTAAGTCCTGTGCCCAGTGTCCTCCCTCCCCTGCTCCCAGGCTGTTCCCTCCTCCCCAAGGGATCTTGCAGATGAAAGAGTCCTACCCCCTCCCAGCCCCACCGTCTGAGCAGGGGGCAGGGGCCCCTGAGGTCAGAGCCATTGGGTGGGGGAGCCACGCCAGTCCATTTAGGCCCTGGGTTCTACTGAGCAGCAGAGGGGAGAGCTGGGAGCGCCTTGGCATCCCTCAGACTCAGCCATCCCCCCACAGCCGCCCACAATCACCTAGGTGCTTCCAAGGGCACATGAGGAATACACTCACCAGCAACTGAGACCTAGGATTACACTCTCATGGGCCGACCTGCATCAACCCAGGAGCACCCAGGAGTGTATTATCACCCTCACAACCTGGCTCAGGGACTCTTGTGTGCACACACAGGCAGGCACTCACACATGCGTTCACCTGTGCCCCCGCCCCATTGGCCATTCTTCCTAAGTCCTCTGGAGCTCCAAGGGGTGGGGAGTGTAGCCTGGGGCTGCAGGGCATTTGCACCCCCTACCTGGATCTCAGGGTTCAGTCCTGTCTTCCCTCCATGGAACTCACCATCCCAGGAGCCCTAGGGAGAGGGCAAAGGGTAGGAGCAGGGTTATTAATAAGCTCGCTCCTGACTGGAAAGGACTGTGCAGAAGCCCCAACTTCAAGCCAATCAGAGCAGAACTTTCCAGGAATGTCACCCAAAGCAAGCCTTCCCCTGACTCCAGGACTATTTCCCACCTCTGACTTCACCCCCTTGGTGCGTGTGGCTCCTGCCAGGTCCCACTGGCTCTGCCCGGCAGGCCTGCTGTCACCTGGCAGCTGACATCTGCCTTGGCTGCTGCCCAGAGAAGGTCACACAGCACACGGGTGGCAGGGCCAGAATCAGAACTGCTTTTGCTGTCACTCAGGCTTGCTCTGCCCATTCTCCCTGCTCCCCGCCAGGCTGGCTGAGCCACTGCTTTGGGAGTGCATGACGGCCTGGGCTTCGCCACCCACCCGGCATCATGGCCCTGCCTTGGCCCCTCACTCGAGAGGGAGAAAGCTGAGAGCCACTGGCCCTGAAGGCAGAGAGCCTGGGCCCATCGGGTTTCGGCAGCTACTGGCCTTGTGGCCTTGGGCAAGCAGGGCTTGACTTAACAAATGTCATCATCTGTAAAATGAGGACAGAAGTGCCCACCTGAAGGCAGCTGTACGGCTTAGGAAAGTGTGATGACTGGTGTGAGCTACCAAGCACTACGCAGGATAGTAACGTGATTGCTGATTTCAGTCCCACCTTCGTCACCACCACCCTGATACCTCCACTCGCACACCATGGCTTCTTCCTCTGTCACTGATGTCACCGTCCCATCGGCTCCACCATCCTACTCCCTTCTTGTCTATGTCCATCACCACCTCCACACCGTTACTGCCATTCGATCATCTGAGAACACTGACTAGCACTGGTCACGTGAGTGACCCCGTGGGGGTTAGTCCTGTTCCAGGACCCTACCCCAGTGGGAATCGTCTATACAACCCACTTCCTTCCAGCCCTGCCGTAGCCCCATGCCCACCAGGCCTCTTCCTAATCCACCCTGCTCTAGTCCAGTCTCTCCTGGACACTAAGGTTCAGCTTTGCCTGCGCCCTCACTGTTGTTGTGTATGGGTGCTCATGCACACACTCACGCTGTTTAAACTACTCTGTAAATTCCACTCCCATCCAGATCTCCTACAAGCAGCCTAGTGGCTCTGGGTTCCAATCCTGGCTCTGATATGAGCTGTGTGACCTTGGACAGGTCACCTTACCTCTCCATGCCTCAGTCCTCCCAACCAAAATTGGATTGGATTTAATAACAATGATCTGTCTTATAATGTTGTAGTGATGATCCCCTTAGCTATTTTTTTTTATAGCTAGGTCCTTGCTCTGTCACCCAGGCTGGAGTACAGGGGTACCGTCATATCTCACTGCAGACTTGAAACTCCTGGGCTCAAGCGATCCTCCTGCCCCAGCCTCTCCAGTAGCTGGGATTACAGGTGCTCCACCAAGCCCAGCTAATTTTTTAAAATTTTTCTTAGAGATAGGGTCTTGCTATGTTGTCCAGGCTGGTCTTGAACTCCTGGGCTCTAGCGATCCTCCCACCTCAGCCTCCCGAACTATTGGGACTACAGGTGTGAGCCACTGTGCCTGGCCTGCTATTGTTATTTTTGTTGTCAGGATCAGTCCAATCTCCCACCCATGTTTGGCACAGGACTTTGCACTGCCAGTGAGAATAAATACTCAGACTTTCCAATCTAAATATCTTGGGGAAGGGTTGAATTTTCCAAGAACATCCTGTCCCCCTGCCTGCTGGTCTGTGCTCTCTGGGTGAGAGGTGGGCTCCGGATGGGAGGGGCCAGGCAGGGAAGTCAGAGCTGGGTTTGAACCTTGAGCTCACCAGCCAAGCAATTGTGGGCAAGTCACTTCACCACCTTGAGCTTCAGTTTCCTCTTCTGTAAAATGGATCCCTGTGCAGGGCCACTGTGAGGCTATCATCTCTGTCGGGCTTTTGGCTGATCTTGAATGCAAGCACCGATCGCTACAAGCGGAACTCTGGGCTAGCACATCCTGCGGGCCTCAGCCTTCCTATGCGCACGATGGACAAATCCCAGCAGAGCCTGCTTCTCAGTCGGTGGGGAAGACACAAGTGATGAGAAGTGCTCAGAAAAGTAAAACACCCTGGAAAAGTTCCAGAGGCAGCGTTAAGAATGATTAGCCCAGCCAGCCCCAGCATTTCAGAAAATGCAAAGAAGTCTGAGCTAGGTTTCTGGGGCAGGGCCGAGAGCCAAGGGGAGGACAGCAGGGGGGCTCCAACCACAGGCTGGGGGAGGCCACTGTGTACCCAGACGCCCACGTGCACCAGGCATCTCCTGGGAGCAGGGAGGGTAGCTGGAACCCGGTGGGATGGCATGGACTGCGAGGCCTGCAGGCTTCCCTGGGGCTCTAAGTCTCTGGATGACCGCACAGCTGCAGCCACCCAAGGATTCCCTCCACCTCCTCCACGGTGGCGCCCTGACCGTGAACCCCCAGGGAATAAACAGGGGTAAACAGGGGCTGCAGCCGGCTGACTGCTGTGTACTCCTGGCCCCCACAATGTAAACTCTCAGGATGTATTTACGTCGTGGGGGCCCGGCTGGGGTCCCCTGACCCGCTCAGCAGAGCCACACGTGCAAGGCATCCAGAGTCCTCCATGTGGTGGGAGGGGGAGGCAGGGGAGCTAGTCAGGAACAGGGATCAGAGACAGCTGGAGCTGTGGCCCAAGGGAGGAGGCCAGAGCTGTAGGAATGACAAAGGGGAAAGGGCACAAGGGCTGCCACCGAGATCCTGGGTGTGCCCAGCTCCTAGACCTGCAGGCCGGAATCCTAGGAGTCCGCTGGCCAGGCCAGTGACCTGGGTCACTCAGAGGCCTTCCTGGGTCAGTCTTGGCCCAGACTCCAGGGTTAAGGGGCCTAGGGCTCAGCCCAACCCACAACTGGCCGGACAATGGGCCTGCCAGGCCTTTCTTTGGTTTTCCTTTCTACCATCCTTGACTGGGCACCTTGCCAAGTGCCTTACATGCATTATATCATTTAAGCCTTTTGCCCACCTGAGGGGTAGAAACTGTTTCCTCATGACCAGGGGAGACCCAGGAGGGCTCAGGAAGTGGCCTGAGATGAGGAAGGGTGGAAGTGTCCAGGCTGGGGTTTGAACCTGGTTCTGTGAACAAAGTATCTCTGTCATAGAGAGTCATGCCATGAGGGCGAAGTGATGTCAGGGTCAACACTAGAACCCAGGTCTTTTGAGTTCCCGGTCCTCTTTCTTCCTGCTTACCAGAAGCAGGGTGGTAAGATACCTGGATCTGCCTTCAGAAAACCCCAGTCTGAAGTGGAAGACACTCCCAGTCCTCAGGGAGCCCCACTCTGAGGGGGACACACAGCCCTGGCCTCAGGGAGCCCCAGTCTGAGGGGAGAGACCCTCCTAGTCTTCAAGGAGCTCCAGTCTGTGGTGGGAAACACAACCCTGTCCTCAGGGAGGCCTGGTCTGAGGGAGGAGACAGCCCTGTCCTCAGGGAGCCCCAGTCTGAAGGGGGAACCCCACACCACGGGAAATTACTGACCGGCCACACCACTGGGGAGGCAGGTGGAGCCCGAGGGCTTCGTAGAGCTGCAGGAGGGACTGGCAGCCCCTCTAGGAAAGAGGAGTTGGGCAAGTGGCGGGCAGTTCTCGGTGGCCCTAGAGACTGGATCTGCGTTTCCACACTGCCCCAATTAGGAAGCGAGACTCATCTCTGCTCCCCCGGCCCCCCTGTCTCTGGGTACAACTGCCGACCTGGCCCTGCCCAGCCTGGCTGGGAGGGGCGGGAGCACCATAACCGTGTGACAAGCATGCTGCTGGGATCTGAGCATGGCTTGGGAATGACACCCAGGGAAGGTTATTTTAATCTGGGAAGTTGCCTGCTCCTACCGCCCACCCCAAAATAACCTGGTCCTGCAGGAACCTGCAGCATCGGAGACTGTCACTGGCCTAATGGAGGCTCCAGCCCCCTACTCTGGCCAGCTCCCTCCTCAGATGGAGGAGCTCTGTGATGTCAGGACTGTGTCCCCCCTCAGCCGGGGGCACCCTCAGGCCCCAGGCCGTGTCTCCCACGGGATTAGGAGCTTCTGGCATGGGAAGGGTGCATCTCTCCATCAGACTGGGAGCTCCTGGGAACATTCAGGTCCCTGGAGCCGGCTCCTTGGGGAGCTGGGGGGGCACCAAGTGGCCTTTCCTCCTTCCAGGCTGTTACAGAGGATGCCCTCATGGAGAAACTGGATCTCCCTCCTGCCGTGGCCACGAGTGTGCTGGCTGGTGGGTCCATGTGGGGACTGGGCTGTGCCTGGCAGTGCCAGGCTGCCCTTCTGCTGGCCACATGGCCCCCGACGGGAGGGTTCACATGTCCACCAGCCAGCCACCTGCTGCCTCCTGCCTCCCGAAATAGGAAAGGGCTGGCCTTCTCCCGTTACCGGTCGCACGCCCCACTGCCCTTGTCCTCGGGTTGGGGCTCTCACCCCTCCCCACCCTGCTCCTCTGGAGGGTGTGGAAAGGTCTGCCCCCCCAACTCCGCCTGTCCCCAAAGCTGGTGACTGGAGGTGGCCAAAGGGAGGTGCTGTGCTCTTGGGCTGGATGTGAAGTGGGGAGGGGACTCACTAGTTTCAGCGTTCCCTGTAAGGGGCCAGTGTTCACTGGACTTGTGAAGAGGGGCCCTGCTCCCTGAATCGTGCCCCTCCCCAGCAGCCAACATCGCCTGCGGCATACAGTTAGGGCTGGGGGGTGTGGCTGCTGACCCAAGCGATATCATTAACTACTGCTTACTGAGGGCTGGGAAACTGAAGTACACTGTTTGAGAAGACAACACTGCCCCCACCACACACGCACATGTTTTTGTAGAGATGGGGCCTCACTGTGTTACCCAAGCTGGTTTTGAACTCCTGGCCTCAAGTGATCCTCCTGCTTCGGCCTCCCAAAGTGCTGGGATTACAGAAGTGAGCCACCATGCCCAGCCACAAACAACAACCATTTTTAACTGAACACTGACTATGTCCAAGCACTATACTAATGCTCCCACCCATTACTAGACTTAAGCCTCACGACACCCTATGGAGAGGCATATGGTTGTACCATTTAAATGTGAAGAGAATGAAGCCCAGAGAGGTGAAGTGAGTTGCCTAAAGTCACACAGCAAGAAAGTAGAAGAGTTAGTATTCAAACCCAGATTAGATCAGTGTTTGTCCTTTTTTTTTTGACTTTTTATTATGAGAAATTGTAAACATTCAGAAAAATAGAGAGAATAATACAACAAACCTACAAGTACCCATTACCAAGATAGAACAATGAAAATTGGACCATATTTGCTTCATCTTGTGTGTGTGTGTGTGTGTGTGTGTGTGCTGAAATATTTAAAGTAAATGATAGACATTATAACATGTTGCCCTTAATCACTTCAGAATATATCTCTAAAAAATAAGCCTAAGCATAAACTAGCACACCGTTCTTTTTTTTTTTTTTTTTTTTTGAGTTGGAGTCTCACTCCTTTGCTCAGGCTGGGGTGCAGTGGCACACACGGTCACGGCCACCCCAGGGTCGACCTTCTGGGCTCTAGCGATTATTCCGCCTCAGCCTTCTGAGTAGCAGGAACTACAGACGTGCGTTTCCATGCTCGGGTAGTTTTAAATTTATTGTAGAGACGAGGTCTCGCCAAGTTGCCCAGGCTGGCTTCGAACCCGGGCTGGCTCAGGCAATCCACTCGCCTTGGCCTCCCAAAGTACTGGGATTACAGCCTGAGCCACCGAGCCCAGCCAGCACGCCATTCTTCCACCGAACAAAACCACTTCCCACTATGGCCTAATATCCAGCTCATGTTCCATTCTTCCCATTTGTTCCTTGGATTCTGGTCACCCTATCACACTACCTTTGAGGAGCGGGCAGATGGAGTTCTGGAGAGGTTTTTGCCAGCCTCTGTGTCCAGTTTCCTGTGGGGACACAGCCCCTTCCTTCTCTTCTTCTCCTTGATGGGGGCGAGGTTTCTAGACAGGAAAGTGACAGGGACCGGAGGGACCATGATGGGGGTAGAAGCCGGGGAGGCTAGGGGAGCCCCTTGTTTTCTAGGGTGGAGACCATGGTGGGAGGGGGGTAACCTGAGGGGCCTGGCAGCAGGGAACTTCAGCGGGGCTTCCATGCACGGGCCGTCCTGCTAGGGTATGCGCTGTCCCAACCCGGGGCCCTGGGCCTAGGCGCCCCTGCCTCACAGGGCCCCCTCTCCACCCTGGGCCCACAGACCAAACAGCCCCTTGGCCTGCTTCAGCCAAAACAGGAGCCAGGAAGCTCGGCTTATCGGGCCTCTCCTGCTCCCTCCCCTCTGGGCCCGCCTTCAGCTGCTATCAGTGTCTGGGGTGAGGGAAGGGGTTGACGGGACAGGGCAAGGCCACTCCCGGGGGTCACTCCTGAATGGAGGGGAGTGCCATTTAGAGGGATTCTGGGAGATCCTGTGGCCCCACAGGTGACAACCAGGGGCCCTGCCAGCCAGTGGCCAGCCAGGCCAGGGGTCTCTGAGCTCCCTTCCTGCCCTATGCCTGCTCTCCTCAGTCCTTGGGGTGAGTGGGAAAGACCCTCACCTAAGGCAGAAGGTGGCTCAGGTTGGCCATCACTCCCTGGGCAGGAATGAGATGTTGAAGGCCAAGCCAGACCAACCCTGAGGTGGCAGGGCTGGGCCCCTGCTCAGACTGGGGGCTGCCGAGGGACTGGGGCTGTCTCCCCTACTGGAGTGGGGTATTCCAGAGGGTAGGGCTGGGTCTCCCTCCACCCATCTGGAGCTTCCTGAGGGTGTAGCTCTGTCTCCCCTCCCTGAGGACAGACTGTGCCTCCCCCCTCAGACTGGGGCTCCCTGAGGACAGGGCTGTGTCTCCCCCCTCAGACTGGGCTCCCTGAGGACAGACTGTGCCTCCCCCCTCAGACTGGGGTTCCCTAAGGACAGACTGTGCCTCCCCCCTCAGACTGGGCTCCCTGAGGACAGACTGTGCCTCCCCCCTCAGACTGGGGCTCCCGGAGGACAGGGCTGTGTCTCCTTTCAGACTGGGAATCCCTGCGGACTGGGCTGTGCCTTCCCCCTTAGACTGGGGCTCCTTGAGGACTGAGCTGTGTCTCCCCCTCAGACAGAGAATCCCTGCGGACAGGGCTATGTCTTCCCCCTCAGAATCTGCTCTCACCCCCAAGCTGAGGTTCTAAGCATCACTCTCCAGCTGTTCTCCTGCCTTGCTGAATGGCCACCGAAGGGGTGATTGATCGGTCCGATGGACAGAGGCACATGGGACAGGTGGGATGGGCACTCCTGAGGAAGGTCATGCTGATAAAGGGCCATTTCCTGAACCCTTGGCTCAGGACCGACTAGGGCTGCAATTGGAGGGTTCTGCCTGGAGCTGTCAGCCAACTGGCTCTGCTGAGTGCCTGCTGTATGCAAGGCCCAGGGACAGGAGCTTTGGGAGAGACCAAGGGGACCTGAGTGCCTGGGAGACAAGGTTGAATGCCATGAGGTGCTGAGGCCTGGCAGAGGGTGCACAGACTCCCAGGGCCTCGGGGAGGGGGGCGGGCAAGGAGGCCGCCTCCTCAGCGGAACCCCGCTGGATCACGTTTAGGGCAGTGCTCAGGGGCCTAGAGTTTTGGGCCTGGCAGAATCCTTGAAGATCCCCTCCCCTCCCACCCCTCCCATGCTCCCATGCTTGTCTGGCAGCCTTGGTCCGTGTCTCTTGTCCTCCCCGCTGCCCTTGGTGCCCACAGAGGCTAAGCCCTCTCCCCTGCTTTGTCCAGCAGGTCCAAGTCTGGGGTGGGGGGCTCAGGGAAAGGAAGGAAATTCCTTAAGAGCCCATGAGGGGCGCTTGGAACCTGCCTTCTGAGTCCCACCCCACCTTGAAGCATCTCCCAGCCTTGGGGTCTCTGAGCTCCCTTTCTGCCCCATGCCTGCTCTGTCCTCAGTCCTTGGGGTGAGTGGGAAGGACCCTCACCTAATGCAGAAGGTGGCTCAGGTTGGCCATGAGGTGTCTTCTAAGGGCAGACGTGGTGTCCTAGAGAAGGGAAGAGGAGCCCAGGGGGAGGCTGTCTCAACATCTCCTGCCTCCGTACTCACAACCTTTACAGAAAGCAGACTCTCGAACCCCTTACGCAGTGGGATCTCACCAGATGGCTCCACTCCTCTCCCCACCCAGTGAGGTGAAGCCGACTCATTCTCTCCTCAGTCCTGCCCCAGGTTCCGGAGCAGTGAGGAACTGGGGGTCCTCCGATGGGGCTCCCCCTCACCACATCTACACTCAGCATCTCAGGGCAGCCTGGGTCCCCAGGGACAGTGATGGAGAGGGAAGGTCCATGTGAGCCATCTTGGGGAGCGACAGTGTGAAGGGAGACACAGCCCTGGCCTCAGGGAGCCCCAGTCTGAGGGGGGAGACAGCCTTGTCCTCAGGAAGCCCCAGTCTAAGTGGGGGGATGGGGGGCGGAGCACAGCCTTGACCTGAGGGAGCCTAGTCTGAGTGGGGAGACACAGCTTCTAGCTCAGTGCACTCAGAGTCAGTAAGAGGAGACCCATTCCTTTCCGCCACAGTCATTGTCAAAGCAACACTGAGAGTGAGGCACAGAGGAGGGCTGATGGCTGAGGTTCCCACACTGAACTCGCCACACTCCTGACAGATTTCTGCCCTGTCAGATCAGGGGGTGGTTTGACCCTGCTCAGACTCTTACGGGTTTTTTTGCACCCCTCGGAACTAATGTCAGAAACACCTGGGGTCTTCTTCAGCCCTTGGAGGTGATCGTGGAAGAGCCAAGCCCCGTGCCTGGCACGTGCGGGTGCTTGTTCCCGGTAGCCACTTAGCTATTGAGTCTTCTCCCATTCATCATGTCAGGCGAATCTTACCACGGCCACATGTCATGATGCCTCCCCACCTTACAGACGAGAACACTGAGACTCAGAAACCTGAGTGGATGCCCAAAGCCCCCAGCTCCAAAGTGACAGAGGTCCGTTGCTCCTTGGCTCCCGATTGGGCCTACTTTTCAGGATTTTGGCTCAGGAGGGGTAGCCCTCTGTTTACGTGGGGTCAGAGCTCCACAAGCCCCCCATACCCTGGCCCCCACACCCCAGCTTACACAGGGCCCCTGGGGGAGAGCAGGAGGACTGCATGGGAGAGCAGGAGGACTGGCTGCGAGGCTCCGCACGTCTGCCTTCGGGCCTTTGGGGAGATGCTCTGCTGATCCTTGGGAGGACCTCAGGCAGGCTTGTGGGGCATGGGAGAGGAAGGGGGCCGGCGGAAACTTCACTGCCGCCATTGTGCAGCGGGCAGAGGCCTCCTGGAGGAACAAAAGAAACCCTCAGCAAATAACTGGCTCTGCGGCCAGGCAGGCTCTGCAAACCCTGACAGGCTCTGTGTGTGTTGACAGGCGCCGTCACAGCCCCAGAGGTGAGGGACATTATGGAGGGAGAATCCTGTAGTCCAGAGTTGCAAAGGGAATTTTCCACTCACGTCAGAAGCCAGGGCAGGTGCTTGGCTCCCACCAGGGGCTCCGCCTTCGTGAGAGCCCTGGAGGAGGGTCCCCGGGCCCTTCTCTCCCTACCCCCGGCTCTCTCCAGGGCCTTCTCTGCCTGGTGCCTTCCTCCTTAGTGGGCCGCCGAGGACTACGGCTGGGGAGCCCATGGAGGAGCCCATGGGGAGCAGAAATGGGGGGCCAGGGAGGGTCCCCCAGGAGGTGGAAGCCTGGCCAGCGGGAGGATGGGCCAGCTGGAGGCCCCGGTGCCCCAGCCCCTGTCCCTGCTGAACTCCACACGGCCTCAGCGCTTGGGCTCAGGCTTGGGAGCAGGGGAGGGGCGGAGGGAGCAGCAAACTTATCCGAATGGAAAATGATGAAATCTTCTTCCTGGAAAGCTGACTTTCCCAGGCTCTGGTGGGTACAGCTGACAAGGGGAAACCTGAGCCCTGTGGGCAGGCAGGGGGTCCGATGGCAGGGGATTGGAGGCGCCTCGCTATGACAGAGTTTGGGATGCCACTCCAGAGCCCTGGCAGGCCTGCTGCCTGTGTGGGTGTGGGGGAGTGGGTGGCTGAGTTGCGCTTGAGCCCGTGGTCCCGCTCAGTCTGTGTCCCACCCGCAGCCAGAGTGGTGCTGTAAGAAGAAAGTCCATTCCCGTTCTGCCTCCGCTCCCATACCCCTCAGGGTCAAGGGCAAAGTCCTATGTGCCAGGCCTCATGTGATCCCACCCTACTACCATCTGTCCCTTGCTCTGGTCTCCCAATCTTCAGATGTGCTGGGCACACGGCGTTCTGTTGACACCTTAATTTCAGACTTCTGGCCTCCAGAACTCTGACAGGATACATTCTTCTTGTTTGAACCTCAGAGTGTAACCTGCCTCAGGGCCTTTGCACTATCTGCTCCCTCTTCCTGGATGCTTTCCCCCCAGATAGCCACATGGTTTATCCCTTCACTTCCTTGAGGTCTGTGTTCAAGTATCTCTGTCTCGGTGAGGCCCTTCCTGCCCTCCCTCCATTTAATGCTGCATCTGTCCTCCCACCCCACCCCAGCACCCCTCTTCTCTATGGCCCTGCTTCAGTTTTCTCTAAATCTCTCTCTTTTTTTTTTTCCATGAATGCAAACCACAGGGTAATTTTATTCGGTATAACACTGAAAGGTAAAAGGGGAAAATATTTTAGAATTCACCTGGTGAACAAATAATGCTTTCTCACAGATAGCAGTGGCACGCTCATATCACTCAGTGTGGCACAAGTTAGTTGCACATTCGTATAAATGAAACATTGACATACCACTCTTTGAAGCAAATGCACCCTGCATACTATACTATACATAAAAGGTAAACTGTGAGAAGCAATTATGACAGCATACACCAGGTAAGAATAATACTGATTACCAACAAACATCAGTGCAACACACATTTGACAAAGTGTGACCCAAGGAAGACGCCCATTCACAACAAGTAAAACAATCATTGAGAACTCTTATTTATAAATGCAAACTGCAGAGTAATTGCATTTCATATAACATAGAAATGTAAAAAGGACAAAACTTTTAGAATTCACCTGGTGAACATCTAAATCTCTTATAGTCTTCTAATGTAGCTGTAGTGGGTTGAATGGTGGTCCTCCAAAATACAAGTCTGCGTTCTAACGTCTGGGGCCTATGAATATGGCTGTAGTGAGCAAAATTGCGTTTCCCCCTAAAATGCATGTCCACCAGGACCTCAGAATGTGACCTTATTTGGAAATAGGGTCTTTGTGGATGCAAATAAGCTAGGTAACTCAAGATGAGATCCTCCCGAATTCAGGATGGGCCCTAAATCTGATGACTGGTGTCCTCGTAAGAAAAAGAGAAGACACATAGCGTCGAGGAAGGAGGCCACGCGCAGGGAGCGGCAGAGATTTCAGGGATGCAGCCACCAGCAAAGGAGCCCCCAGTGTTGCCAGGAACCCCCAAGCAGCTGCCTTGGAGGAAGCACAACTCTGCCCACACCTTGATTTTAGACTTCTGGCCTCCATCTCTTGTTTTAAGCCATGAAGCGTGTGGTGAGTTGTTACGGCAGCCACAGGACTCTGAAACATACTCATGTATTTTGTTTATCGCCTATAAACACATTCCCTCCCACCCCCTCACGAATCTGAACTCCAAGACGACAGGGATTTTTGTTTATTTGCTCATTTGATGTATCCCCAGCGACTAGCACAGTGCCTGGCATCTAGCAGGTGCTGAATAAATATTTGTCAAATGGCGGAGAGATCAGATGGTAGCAGGGGCTGCGGGAGGAGGGACCTTGGCTGCTTGTCCCCACAAACCTCCCCGTTCATCTGAGCCCACTAAGTTCAGCTCAGTGTGACAGGAACTCAGCACCTGCGCAGAGGACTACATAAAAGAAGAAGAGAGGGAGACCTCGGGTCCCCTGGGACCAGCTCCCCCCGGGACAGGTGGCCTCAACTCTGGATGAAGAGAGTTGAGCAGAACCTGCCCTGTGCCGACATTCAGCCTCTGTCCCAGCTGGAGCTTTTGTGGGATGGGCCTCTGTATGGAGGGGGCGCCCTGTTCCCACATCCCACAGTCAAGAGCTCCACTCCATGCTGATTTCAGATGCATCAGCAGTTAGTCCAAAGAGGGGCCCAACTTCTCCATACCTCTCTGTGCGGCTCCAACCCCAGCCCTTCCCTCCACGAGCCAGGCCTGCGAGGGCACTGTGCACAGAGGACTGGAGAAGGTTGTGGCTTGGGGGCTGATGGCAGAGACCCCCAGGGGGCAGAGGCAGGCCTCATCCATCGCTAAATCCCCAGGTCCCTGTCAGGCAATCCACTGTAGTCCTGACTTTCCTGAAACTGATAGAGCCAGGCCTCTCCGTGGTAGATGAGAGATGGCCAGAGTCTTTACCATTGCCACAGTCAAGAGATGGTTTCTTTTTATTAATTTCATTTTTTAGAGAGACAGGATCTTGCTCTTTTGCCCAGGTTGGAGTGCAGTGGCATAGTTGTGGCTCATTTAGCACCGAACTCCTGGGCTCAAGCTATTCTCCCACCTCAATCTCCCAAACAGCTGGGCTTACAGGTGCACACCACCACGCCCAGCTAATTGTTTTATTTTTTTGTAGAGATGGGGTCTCACTCTGTTGCCCAGGCTGGTCTCAAACTCCTGGCCTCAAGTGATCCTCTTGTTTCAGCTTCCTAAAGTGCTAGGATCACAGGCGTCTAGCCAAGAGATGGTTTCTATCTTCCCTCCTCTTGAATCTGGCTTGAACTTGTGACTTGCTTTGATTGAAAAAAAAAAAAAAATGCAGTGATGCTGTGCCAGTTCTAGGCTCAGCCTTTAAGAGGCCTGGCTGTTCCCCCCGGCCCAGGCAGCCACCATGCTGTGAGGAAGTCCAGGCTCTTCTGCCAGAGAGAGGCCATGGAGGATCGGACACCGAGTGGTGGAGAATGGAGGCCAGTGGACAGCACGGAGGCCTCAGAGTTGCCCGCAAGGCCGCCTTGGCCCTTCCAGCTAAATGCTGCTGATTAAGAGGCCTGTTCCCAGGTGAGATTTGCAGAACAGCCAGGACAACCACCAGAATTGTGAAAAATTAGTAATCCGTGATGTTTAAGGCACTGTGTTTGGAAGTGGTTTGTTTTGCAGCCGTAGGAAACTCGGAGGGCTGAATCTCAGAGGCCTTGTGATGCCAACATTGCAGAATTTCTGAGAGCTTAGCTGGAAGCTTGTTCCCTAGGGGAGGGGTGGAGGGACCCAGGTCTCAGACTCTGCGGGCACAGGTCTTGAGCTGGAAGGATTAGCCGACTCTAGAATTCTGATGTCCAGGGAGATAGTGCCCACCCACTTCTCAGTACTTCTCCCCATCCCCTCCCATCGGAAAGTTTTCCTCCATACTCTTCCACTTCCAACCAGCCTCTGCCTCTGCTCCAGCACAGACCTCTAGCACCGGGGCAGAGGGTAGGGGCAGAGCCAGCACAGGTGTCTGGGGTGGCTGGTGGTCCCTGCTCTCTCTGTGCCCCTCCGCCAAGGTCAGCTGGCTGGAGAGGCTGCTGGTGAAACGTTCTGTTCCAGACGCTGCCCAGAGATGGCAGGAGATGCCATGACAACAGAGGGCAGCCAGACCCGCCAGCAGGAGCCACGGCGGGGGCAGGGGAGGCTTGTGTCCTGCTCTGGAATAGTCTGGTGCTCAGCCTTCTGCCGTGGACAAGGGAGGCGATGAGGTATCAGCGCCAGAGAGGACAATGGTAATCTAAGCCCCACTGCAGAGGACAATGGCCTTTCCTGAGCCGGCTGGTTCCGTGTTCCTGTGGCCTGGGCTAAAGGGGTGGGCAGTCTGGGCAGTGTGGGCCTGAGTCTGATTCCTTGATACCGTGTCCACTCCTGCCGTTCTGACGACTGGCCTGGGGTGTACACAGGGGAAGACCCCTCACGGTGGCCTATGTCCTCAGTGCAGGGCCTGGGTGGTGACAGACATGACCCTGGAGGTTCCTTTGGAGTCCCAAGATCTCAGTTGCACAGCTTCCCAAGAAACACAGTGCCTGGCCTGCCCGTGGGTGGGAGCTCTGGAGTCACATAGGTCTACCTAGGTTGCCTGAGTTACCTTTGGCCTCTGGGGACAAAGTCTCCCTCTTCCTCCTGGGGGTTTCCGGGCCTTGGGACACTGCTGTGAATATCAGAAAACAGCTCTGGGTTCCCACAAAGATGATCCTACCCCTACTCTCTTCCCTACCCAGGAGACCCCCCAAGTGACCGTGGCTGGGAGCAGGGGCAGGTAGGGGCAGCCTGAGATGCATCTGCTGCCTCTCCCTACCTCTAGGACAGGGGCGTCCTGGCTGAGAACCTTCCTTCTCTCCTGCAGAGGAGAGAGTGCTTCCCGGGTTACCACCTGGCCTGCCTATTCCTGCAGGCCTCCCCGGCTGGCCCCACCCTGCCCAGAGCCAAACCTCCAAGTCCCAGCTCTGTGGGGGAATTCTCCATGTGTCCTGGACCAAGTCACTGACCCTCTTTCATGGAGAAGTCTAGAAACTTCCTCAGGCCTGGCTCTCCCAGCTGTGCCAGCCCGTGATTCTCTGCCAGTGCTTCCCTCCCTCCAGCCCCTTCTTCCTCCCTCCCCTTGGGTGAGTTCAGGGACCTCTCTGAGCTTGTGTCCTTGTCTATCAATGGGAATCATAATACCCACCTTGGAGGGCAATGGTGTGGATGAAATGAGGAGATTGGAAGGAGGGATGGGAGGGAGCATCTCCCTGAGGGTCTGAGCAGAGGGAACCCCCAGCCGAGGAAGGACCATGCCTGCTAAAGCTGTGAACAGAGGCGACCTGTGTGTCTATGCTGAGCCTGCACGCCTGTCCTGTGCCTTGAACGCCTGTGTTCTGCGCCTGCCGTGTGGGCCCACGTGAGGTGTGTGCTTGACCTGCATGTGACATGGAGCCGCAGAACACAGCACGAAGGCGGTGCCGGCGACCCTGGATAAACATCCTTTCCCCACTGCAGCCCAAGCATGAGGGTCCTCCCTGGAGCCGTGGACAATGGCCACCTTGTGTGGGTGAGGAGAAAAAGTGGGTCCTCATCATTGCTGATCTGGGCCAGCTACCAGGCAGGCTCGGGAAGAGCCAAGCATCAGGGGGCCCGAGGAGCCAGCGCCAATGCCGGTGGCAGGTGGGTGGGAGGGCACTAGGGTGCGGCCAGGAACTAAGTCGAGACGCTGAGCAGGGAGAAAGTGGAGGAGCCCAAGGGAGTTGTTTGAGAAACCAACCAAGGCTGCTGGACAGGAAATAAACGTGAGTAGAGAGAGGCTTCCACGCTGGGACAGGAGGCTCTTCGGGAGGGGTCTGGCCACGGTTCCGGACAGAAGGGGCTGTGCTTCTGGGATGCAGGACCCCTGGTGAGGAAGCACTTGGGGAGAGGAGCCAGGCTGGTGTTTGAACGGGACAAAACAGGGCAGAGCTCGGGAACCTTGCAGCCCGCTGAGGATTTGCCCTCCTCCGCAGTGATGGCCAACTTTGGAGCTTTCTCTGACTGTAGAAAATATCTTCCACACCCTGGAAAGCTGGTCCAGTGAGATGCTACAGATGGCTTGGTGAAGGTACAAAGATGAGGGAATGGACTGGACACCTGGTTCAAATTCCTCTGCGCCCACCACTCACTCTGGCCCCTGCTCCAGGGGCCAGCTCCCGGCAGGCTTTCTAGGTTTTCAAAGGTGCAATCTGATGGCACCTTGCCTTGGCCTAGAACATCCTGCTACCTGCCAGAGACTTCTCTGATGATCTGTGAGTGGACACCTCTGGAACTGCTCAGATGCAGGCGTGTGTGCCTCAGGAGTGAGGCCCATGAGGACACCTTTGCCCTCCTGGAAGGACAGTTTTTCTGAGTCTCACCGTTGCCCATGCTGGAGGTGCAGTGGTACCAACACAGCTTACCACAAACTCCACCTCCTGAGCTCAGCTGATCCTTCCGCCTCAGCCTCTCAATTAGCTGGTACTACAGCTAAGGGTGTGCCACCATGCCCGTTAACTTTTTCGATTTTTTTGGTAGAGACAAAGTCTTGTTAGGTAGCCTAGGCTGGTCTCAAACACCTGAGCTCAAGCAATCTCCCCCGCCCCCCAGCCTCCTAAAATGCTGGGATTATATAGACTTGACTCACTGCACTGGCCAGAGGACAGTTTTGAGACACAGTTCATAAGTTATTTTTTAGGTTTCTGTGGGATCCAAAACAGTCACCCACGGAGGGACCAACTCGATAACACATCTTGGCATTAGTGGACGCCTTCCCTCTTCACTCCTTCCCCCATTCTCATCCTTCGATCTTGTTTCTTGGATTCACTTTCCAAATAAGCTACCTGTGCCTGAGACCACAAGACCCTGCAGGCTCCAGTTTTAGGGGTAACCAGGCTAAGACAGAGGCCACACTCTGAAAGAGTCCAGTTCTCAGGGGCCAGGTGGGAGATGAATAGGAACATGGGCTGTGGAAGGAAGCCTTTCTATCCTTCTCCCAAGAGTGATTAAAGCACAGGTCTAGGCTGACCCTCTCTCTGCCCAGAAATCCACAGTCATGATGACCTGGAGTTCACCTCGCTGCCCCTTGGACTCTGCCGAGTGTGTGCAGTTTCCAGACCCTGCTGACTGAGGGTATAGCTTAAGGCTCGTGCTCCAAATAATTCGCATATTTATTAGCTGCTCAGGCTAGAGCCCTCCCTGCTGCTGAAGGCCTCACTCATCCTCCTCTGAGGGCTTGTGTCCATTTGCAGATGCACGGAGTGAGGGAGGCCCTTGGAAACCACCCTGCGTCCTTCCCTGCAAGTGCAAATCCCTCCGGTTGTAACTGGAGATAGCCGGGAGGAGTCTGATCCCAGACCACAGCGGACCCCGGGAGCTGGAAGACAGTATCCATGGTGTGATAGTTAATTTTACACGTCAACTTGACTGGATTAAGGCATACCTACAAACCTGGTAAAGCATTATTTTGCTCAATGGGGGACACAGAAGCCAATGGATACATTTTTGCTCTCCTGGGCAGATAGTTTTGAGAAACATTTCATAAGGCTTGTGAATAGGTCTCTGTGGGGTCCACACCAGTCACCCACAGGGGGATCAACTTGATAACACGTCCTTATATTGATCGACACCCTCCAAGGTGGGGGTGCTTTCTGAGACAGCGCATTCCGCGTGCACAGAGAGGCATCTTCGGGGCCAAAGTCCTGCCCACAACCTGCAGGGAGCTGCCCTGTGGCCAGTGCGCCTTCTCAGAGCCAGTTCTCCATGTTGACACTCGGGTCCAGGAGCTGCCAGCATGCTCTAGCTGCTCACTGGTGGGTGGCTGTGCCTCATGGCCCCAGATTCAGGTTTCTGGGGTAGAGGACATTTAGATGGATCTGTGGGACGCAGCAGTTTGGGTGAATGCTGTCAAGGCAGGCCCTGAGCAAGGAGCTTTGTGAGCCTCCTGTTTCTCCTATGTCCAAGAAACAAAATCGTTCCCATTTGTTTAGGTGGGATTGGACGCTGGATGTAAACGCCTGAACCAGAGACTTGTACAAGAAAGCTCAGAGTAGCACCGTTCACAACAGCGACAACCTGGAAGCTGCCCAGACGTCCATCAGCAGCAGAGTGGATGGATGAGCTGTGGCAGTGTGGTCACACGGCGACATGCTACCCAGCAGTCGAAACGAGTGGCCTGCTCTAACCTGGAGCGGTGTGGATGAATCTTGGCAACATAAAACTGAGATGAAAAAGTCCCGGGAGATTATGTGCTGCATGATACTCTTTTTTTATAAAGTTAAAAGCCATTAAAATTTAAACAAAATTTATGGAATCCATATGGATACATATGGATTCCATAAAAGAACTACGCAAAGCAAGGGAATGCTGAACACAGGATTCAGATGAAGTTACCACAGATGGGGGATGGGACAGGATGGGGAATGGGACAATGGTAAGATGTGGGCTGTGGTCAAAGACTAGCTAATCTGGGTGGTGGGTTTATGGATGCTTATTGCTTTAGTAAAACCAACTAGCTAACCTATGAACCATTCGTAAGACTGCCATGGACCAAGGATTCTGCAAGCCTGAGAGCCAAACAAACAAACAAATAAACAAAACAAAAGGCATGAGCTGGGAAGGCTCTTGTGCTCCCCAAAGTAGAAGCCATCAAGAGATACACGAGTGGTGGACAGCAAGAGCTCCGCAGCCCAGGGGTTCTGTGAGTCTCAACTCTGGGTCCCTGGGAAAGGCCTCGCATTTGTTTTCTATTGCTACATAACAAATGACTCCAAATGTAGTAGCCTAAAACCACACCCACTTGTTACCTCAGTTTCTATAGCTCAGAAGTCTGGGCACAGAATACCTGTGTTCTCTGCTCGGTCTCACTGGGCTTAAATCAAGGTGTTGGTTGGATGATCTCATTTGAGGTTTGAGGTCTTTTTCCAAGTTTCTTGCAGTTGTGGGACTGGAGGCCTTAACTCCTAGAGGCCACTGCTGTTCCCTGCCACGTGATTCTCTCCATAACATGGAAGTTTGATTCTTCAAGAGTAACAGAAGAGCATCTCTGCAGCTTTGAATTCTCTGACTTCTACCTGTCTCCTCAGGTGCTCATTTAAAAGGTGAACCTAATTAGGTCAGGCCCACTCGGGAACATTTCCCTCGTGATTAACTCAGGCTTGACTGATTAGGGACCTTAATTACATCTGGAAAACTCCTTCACCTTTGCTATATACTATGATCTAATCACAGGAATAGCATCTCATTCATAGCTCCCATCCCCACTTAAGGGGAGAATATTGTACAGGGTGTACATGCCAGGGGTGAGAATCTTGAGGACCATCTTAATGTTTTCTATATTTCCTTTCAAGCCTTGGTTTTCTCCTCCATGAAGTAAGGAGTATAATCTCTACTCTCCAGGAGGAAGAAACACTATAAATGTAAAGAATGTACAAAAACTTTTTACTATCAGGCATCCCTCACTGTACATCATAGAAGTCACACAGAAGAGAACCCCTATGAGTGCAATGAATGTGGAATACTTTTTGTCAGAAATCACACCTCAGCCAACATCACAGAACTCACACAGGGGAGAAATTCTTTCTGACAGAGAGTGACTGGTGTTTTCCAAAAATCACTCTCTTATTTCTGGGAAACACATTTAGCCTGCATTTCTCAGCCTTCCATTACTGTGGGCAGGATCATATAATTGAGCTCTGTCCAGGGGAATATGAACACAAATGATAATCATTACTTCCAGGTCCATCAACCAAAAAAAAAAAAAAAATGGGCCAGACGCTGTGGCTCATTCCTGTAACCCCAGCAATTTCAGAAGCCAAGGCCAAAGGATCTCTTGAGTCCTGAAGTTTGAGACCAGCCTAGGCAACATAGCAAGAACCCATCTCTACAAAAAAATAAAATTAGCCAGGTGTGATGGTGCACTTGTAGTCCCAGCTATTTGGGAGACTAAGGTGGGAGGATCATTTGAACCCAGGAGGTTGAGGCTGCAGTGAGCCATGATCACACCACTGCACTCCAGCCTGAGCAACAAGGTGAGACCCTGTCTCTAAAAAAAAAAAAAACAAAAATACACACACACACACACACACACACACAGTCCATGGGCTTCTCCCTGATTTCTCATACACTCTGGGACTGAAGTGCAGATGATCACTCTGAGTAGTCTTTGGGGCCAAAGGTCAATGCAATTTAAGACAGAAAGAATTGTTTAAAGAGAGCAAAGATCTTTCCACCTCTACCTCAAAAGTCTTCATATGTACTTTACATGAGTGAGAAATAAATATCTGCTCCATTGAAAACAAAAAAGCAAAAAACCTCTACCCTTTAGGGATTGTAGTTAGATTAAACAAGATGACAAGTGCAGAAGTGCTGTCATTCATTCAGAGATAGTGAGGGCTTACTGCATGCCAGGTGGGCCCTTTGGGAGCCCAATGAACACAGTGATATGTAACACGGACATGGTCCCTGCCCTCATGGGGCTAATATATTAGTGAAGGAGGCAAATGTGATGTGCAGGATTTATATGCTGAAAACTACAAAATGCTAACACAAGAAATAAAGGAAGACCTAAATAAATGGAAAGATATACCATATTCATGGACTCAACATAGTAAAGGTGTCAATTTTCCCAAATTGCACTATAGATTTAGCACAATACCAATCAAAATTCCAGCAGTATTTTTTTGTGGTAGATATTAACAAGGAGATTCCAAAATTTTATGGAGGGACAAAAGGGCTACAACAGCTAAAATAATGTTGAAAAAAATAACAGAATAAAAGAGGTGTAGGAGTCATACTACACAACTTTTTTTTTTTTCCTCAACAAGTTCTCCCTGTGTTGCTCAGGCTGGTCTTGAACTCATGGGCTCAAATAATCTTGCCTCAGCCTCCTGAGTAGTTGGAATTACAAGTGTGCAACACTGAGCCCAGCTTACACTACCCAATTTTAAAACTTAGTATGAAACTATCATAGGAGTCAAGACAGTGTGGTGTTAGCAAAAAGATGAACCACAGATCAATAAAACAGAATAGAATGTTCAGAAATTGGCCCACACAAATATGATTAATTATATGCAAAGGTACAAAGGCAATTCAATGGAGAAAGGATAATCTTCTCAACAGATGATGTTGAGACAGCTAGTCATCTATCAGCAAACAAATAAAGCTTGATCTAAATACAAGGATTAACTCCAAGTGGATCATAGATCAAAACGTAAAATGTAAAACTGTAAAACCATTAGAAGACAACATACATGGAAATCTTCATGACTTGGGGTTGGATGAAGTGCTTCATAAATGAAACCAAGAGCATGAGCCACGCAAGGAAAAATTAATAAACTGAACATCATAAAAATGAACAACTTTTGCAAAAACAAAAAAAGATACTGTCAAGAGAATGAGGAGACAAGCTACATACTGGGGGAAAAAATTTTGCAACTTGCATATCCAACAAAGGACTGGCCTCCAGAATATGTAAAGAACGCTTCACACTCAGCAGCAGGAAAACAAGTCGTCCAATTTAAAAACGAGTAAAGGACACGTACAGACATTTCACCAAAGAGGAGTTAAGAATGGAAAGATATTTAACATCATTCACCATCCAGGAAATGCAAATTGGATCCATAATGAGATACCACTGCAAGCTTATTAAAACAGGTATAATAAAAACTACTGGCATAACCCAGTGCTGATGAGAATGTACAGGAACTGGGACTCTCGTGCACTGCTGGTGGGAATGGAAAATGCTGCAGATACGTTGAAAAGTGATTCGTCAGTTTCTGGTCAAGTTAAACATACACTTGCCATATGACCCAGCAATCCCACGCCTACATATTTATCCCAGAGCAATGAAAACATCTCTTCGCATGAAACCAGCATGTGAATGTTCATAGGAACTTTATTTATAGTAGCCAAAAGCTGGAAGCGACCCAAAAGTCTTTAATGGGCTAATGGTTAAACAAGGTGTGGTAACAATGGAATACTACTAAACAGTAAAAATGAACAATATTGACACATTTCCACAACTTGGATGAGTCTCAAAAGCTTCTCTACGAAATGAGGGAAGCCAGTAAAAAACTTACATGCTGTATAATTTCATTTACTTGACAGTCTTAAAAAGACAAAACTGTAGAGATAGAAAACATATTAGTGGTGGCCAGGGCTGTGGGTGGGGTGAGGACAGAATTAGCGGTGAACAGCCTGAGGGTGTTTTCAGGGATGATGGTATGGTTCTGCAACCTGACAGTGACGGTAGTTACACAAATCTACATGTCGAATTCATGGAACTGACCACCAGAAGAAAAAAAAATTACTTTATGATAATTTTAAAAGCCCAACAGTGTGGATAAGGGCTGTAAGAGGGAGGTGCTAGGCTCTTGGAGAATAGACTTTTATCTCAGAAAGGTTATTCTTGTATTGTGGCAAAGTCAGCACAGTGCCTAGAACTTAACAAATGCTCAATAAATCATCAGTAGCAATAAAAAGATAAATGTGCATGAACTCAGTGAATCTAGGAACTGATGTCACCAAGAAGCCAAGCACTAGATTCTTCCGAAAAGTAGATCCCTGCATTCAGGTCAGGGTGCCAGAAGATGCCCACAGCCAACCGGGAGGCAGAAATGTCCCCAGAGGGGCAGACGGCAGGTGGTCTGCAGGCCTGGAATGGACTCCTGAGTCTCCTCCAGGGTGAGACCTTGCCCAGAGCTGCCCAGGGCTGGGTCTCTGTGGGTGAAGGAGGGAGCGGCTGGCTCCGACCTGAGCACCCTCCTGTTCTCACAGGTGGCCCGTGGCCATGACCTACTTTTCTTACCTGTTGGTGCAGGTGAGTTCCCCTGCCCACAGCTATTTTTATCCCAGCAGGATTCCCAGCTATTTTTACCAGGCTAGCGTGTGGGAGAGCTGGATGGTGGGGCTGAGGTTCTTGTCCCTTGGGAGACCCGGATGGACATCCCCTCATCAAGGACCCTCCCATTAAGGACCAGTTTGTCTTCCCGCAGCTGCCCCAGTCAGAGGCGACACCCTCAGGGTTCTCTCCCGCTGCAAAACCTGCAAGGGCTCACCACCGCCTACAGGATAAAGTGCAGACTCTGACCCGAACCTGCAAAGCTCTCCCTGACCTGGGACCCAGCGTCCATTCGCCCTCAAGTCTCTCCACACCTCATGCCCGAGGAGCCAGCCAGACCAGGCGTCTTGCCAGATGCTGACACGGCCTCTTGATTTCCTGCTCATGTGCTTGCTGTCGGGAATGTCCTTCCCTCTTCCCTCTCCACTGGGCAAAACTGAGCCTGTCCTCTGCGTCCAGTGCTAATGCCACCTCCTCCAGGAAGCCCTCCTTGGTTCCCCATCTGGCAGAGAACCACTGCCCCGGGACCTCTCCGCTCCCTCTGCCTCAGAGGCCAGTCATCTGTGGATGTGGCTCTCCCCCTGGTTCTTAGGGCCGGTGCTAGCCCTGCATAGGATGTGCATGCGTGCGTAAGGGTGGGCGTGCTGCGGCCTCTCCATCCTCCAGCTGCTCGCCCTCCCTGAGCCAGGGCGGGGCTCCGCCAGCCTCCTTTCCGCCTCTGTGATTCAGCAACCCTTTCTTTCCCAGGGCCGGCAGTGGGCTCAGCACTTTTCTGAGCGCTTTGGGGAGGGAGGGAGTCAGAGAGGCCGCACTTGGCACAGGAGCGCCTGGGCATGCAGACCTGAAGCCCCAGGTACTACGCACATGTTGGGGGTGCTGGGGACCCAGAAGTGCTCTCCCACCTCCCCTCCGACCACTCCCCATCTCTTCCCGCTTCCTGGAGAACGGCCCCCTCCCCATAGCTGTCTTCCATGCTCTCCTCACCCCACGGCCGGGCCTGGTTCCGGGTCTGCTGGCCCCGAGGACCTCCGGGCGTCAAATTCGTCAGATGCAGTTTGAGCTCTCATCTTCTTGGCCTGCCAGACCATCCCCGTGCTGACCCCCCACGGTCCCAGGAGGCTCTGCTCTCCCAGATCTCTTCCTGTCTTCCTCAGGGGCTGCCCACCTTCTGCTGGTCCCCAGGAGGTCGGAGGTCTAGGGTATGATGGGGCTGCTTTTCTTCCCCCAGAACGCACTCAACCCCCAACACTGGCCTCCAAATCATTCCTCTACCCCAGGCTTCCTTTCCTGAGCTCTAGACCCTCCAAGTCGTCTTGGACCCCGCACAGGTAACTTGCTCTAAACTCAACCGTCACTCCTTCTTCAACCGGCCCTCCACCTCAGCTCCCTCCCAGCAGCAGCCCACTTGGGTCTGCATGGCCAGAGCCTTCGCCCTCTCCCGGCTGACTTTGCTTCTCAAACAAGGCAGCCAGGCCTCCTTTTTCTCAATAGCTGCCAGCACTTCCTGCTCAACTCCTGCCTCCTGCCTTTCCCGCCCTATTAGTACTCTGTCAGCAAACCCAGGGAGCTTGGGAAAGTACAGTGCTGGCAACACCCTCCTGAAAGCCTGCTGTTTGCAGAATAAAGTCCACGAGTCTTAGGAAGGGGGCCAGGTGTGAGAAACGTCGGTGAGGCCAGGCTGCTGGGTGCACATCTGCAGGCAGTATGATCTGGGCCAGTGCCTCTCCCCACTCTGCACCTCTCTTTCCCCCTTTGTAAAGTCTATCTACCTCCTAGGGCAGTTCTGAGATAATACCAAGACGGGCCCAGACCCACGCCGGCCTGCTGATGTTTGGTATACACAGCGCGGTGTTACCAGCAGCCTCTTCTCCCCAGACTCCTGAGGGCTTCCACTCTCACCCTCGTGCCCACGAGGTGACGTGACCAAGCCTCCACGCCTCTAGCCTCCGACTCTGCTCTTCTTCCTGCAGGATATGCCGCCCCTACCTGCTTTTTCTACCTCAGGCCCTCGTATGAATCCCACCTCTTCCATGCAGTCCTCCAAAGTGCCGCTGAACTGCTGGTCCAGGTGCCTCCCCCAGGACTTACCTCAAAGGAATGAAGTCACCCACCCAGCATGTGTCTGACTCCTGTGGTTCTCACATCTGGTGCTCTATAGGGCCCAAGGCCCTGGAGGCCAGAGCAGAAGATCTGTCAGAACACCCCATCAGTCTCAGAGACCTCGGGCCCTGGAATAGGGAGTGACCCAGGAGGGGTCCTCCAGCTTGAGGCCTTGGTGTAGGTGGGCTGTCCACACATGACTCCTCCGAGGACTTGGGACACTACGTGTCCACCAAGGAGGGCTGGGTCCCCTTCTCGGGAAAGGGAGTGCTTTCTCCTTGGTGTGAGGAGAGGCTGCCAACACCAACAGGTCAGGCCCTTGGGGGAGCTCACCCAGGCACAAAGACTGGACCTGGCCCCTGCATGGGGCTGTCCCAGCCTTCCAAGACACCTTCAGGGTGGCAGGGAATAGGGGGGCAGATGTGGGCGGGACACATGAGTGTTGATGGACAAGGAGGCCCTCGCAGGGGCGTATGGGAGGATGAGGGAGCTTTTCTGGGAGTCCAGGCTGGGAATGTCCAGGAGGGGGATGGTGGATGAGAGGGACACATCTGGAGGCTCCTTGGCAATGACCTTGTCCTGCCTGATGGTCCCACACGGTCTCCAGAGCTGTACTGTCCAGTACCGTAGCCCCAAGCCCTGGGTGGCTATTTAAATTAAAATGAAGTAAAAGTAAAACTCAGTTCCTCAGCTGCATAGATCACGAGGCGAACGCCCAAAAGCCACACGGGGCGCGGGGCTGCCATGCTGGGCTGCACAGATACGGAACATTCCATCATCACACACAGCTGGATGGAGCGTGAGAGCGCTGCTCTACGGCCTGACTGTCCTGGTTCAAATTAGCACTCTGCTACCGCCAAGTCTGGGCAAGTGACTGGGGTGCTCTGTGCCCCAGTTTCCCCATCTCCCAATGGGGATCCTGACGGTTATTGAGAGGATTAAGTCAGCCGAAGACACGCAAAGTACTTAAAACCATGCCTGGGATGTGGCGCAGGCCTTGTGAGTCTGCTGGCAGAGAAAGGTGCAGCCTATGCCAAGGCCTGACAATAAGATACTACAGACTCTTTTGAAGGGCACACGAAACGTGCAGGAAATGTACAGGGAAAAGCCACCCTGCAAAGTCGTCTCTCAGACACCCATGTCACCTTGCCATTGGGAACTCGTGCTTGCCTTGTGTGCTGGGACAGTATCATCCCCTCCTTCCACAGAAGAGGCAAAGAACCAGCCACCCAAGACCACCATGGTGCGAGAAGGGAACCCAGCTCTCTGGCCCCAGCCCTGGGCTCACCTCTACCACTCTGGGGCGGCAGGGGGTGGGGGGGGTGGGAGGTGGGCATGACTGCCTATTTCCTTAAGCATGCCCCACAGAAGCCTCTCCTTTGATGAGGTATGCCACTGCCTTATCTCTCCCCCATTAGGAAGTCCTTTCCCGTGTCTGATCTCAGTTCCACCAGCTGCAGTGCAACCCCTATATCAAAGGCGGCCCCCAAGAAGACACGGCAGGAGCTGAGGGGGAAGGGGATAGGGAGAAGGGGGAAGGCTTTTGGATGATGTTTCCAAAAGTCTCTCTCGGGAAGTCAGCTCACCCTGATGTCTAACCTCAGCCTCACCCTCCATGGGTTAAGCCTGTTTCTTCTTGCCTGCCCTTGGAAGATGCAAAACATTTACTCCGGGACTTCCACATCCACCCTACAAAGATAGGAGTCAAGTTCTAGCAGCCTTGACCTGCTGGGCTCAGGCGATCCTCCCTCTTCAGCCTTCCAAGTAGCTGGAACTACAGGCACGCACCACCATGACCGGCTAATTGTCCCTTGGCAGGGAGTCCCCATGGTTAAACAAGGTGGGCTCAGAGCTGGGCACAGTGGCTCGTGCCTATAATCCCAGCACTTTGGGAGGCTAAGGTGAGAGATTGCCTGAGCCCACGGGTTTGAGACCAGCCTGGCCAACTTGGTGAGACCTCATCTCTACAAGAAATCAAACAATTAGCTGGGCATGGTGGTGCATGCCTGTAGTTCCAGCTACTTGGAAGGTTGAAGAGGGAGGATCACCTGAGCCCAGCAGGTCAAGGCTGCGGTGGCCCTGAGTGTGCCATTGCACTCCAGCCTGGGCAACAGAGTGAGATTCCAACTCAAAAAACCCCAAAAAACAAAAAAACAAGGTGGGCTCAGTGCAATCCAGCCCTGACCATCCAGGGAAGGCCAGGGCTCCAGCAAACCCTGTGAGAGTTATGCTGCCTGTTGTATAGAAGGGGAAACTGAGTCCCAGAGCAAAAACGGAATTTTCCTCCAAGTACACAGCCAGTGAGACTGGAGCCTCCTGGTGTTTACTGCAACCCTTTTCCGGTCTATCCAGTCTCTAGGAAGGGATCGGGGGTTTGTGGCATCATCTGACCCTGAGCCACAGATGGAGAAAGATGGTTGACAAGCTGTCCGTTACAACTTCAAAGCAAGTAGCTTCATCCTTCTTGTCTCCTCAAGGTCCAACATAGAGTTTAAGAGAGAAGACAGGGCCGGGCGTGGTGGCTCAAGCCTGTAATCCCATCACTTTGGGGGGCTGAGGTGAGGGGCTTGCCTGAGCCCACGGGTTCCAGAACAGCCTTGGCAACTTGGCGAGACCTCATCTCTACAATAAATCAAAAAATTAGCTGGGTATGGTAGCGCATGCCTGTAGTTCCAGCTACTTGGAAGGCTGAGGTAGAAGGATCGCCTGAACCCAGCAGGTTGACACTGGAATGGCTATGAGCATGCCACTGACTCCAGCCTGGGCGACAGAGTGAGACTCCAACTCAAAAGAGAGAGAGAGAGAGGGAGAGAGTCAGAAAGAACTTACTGCCAGCAGGGAGTGAGGAGCACTGTGGAATTCACTTTGCTGAGGGTATTTTAACCAACACACAGGCAAGCAAGGCTGCCTAGTCCAGTGGTGCAAGTTGTCTACTGCATCAGGGGCAAGAGGAAGAATGAAGTTTCTTTAATTCAAAGCAGCATTCTCTAAAGGCTTGGGAGGGGCTGCCGTGGACCAGCCACCCTCGTCCCATGCCTTAGCTTCCAGCCTCTAACTTGCAAGGGAAGCAGTGGCGCCCCATCCCCACTCTTGCCCCCAGCCCCGTCTGCTCTCTGCCTCGCCCCCTGCCCACCCTGGGTGCCTCCAGTCTCCTGTGATTGAAATCGCCCTGCTGGTCTCACAGCTGACCTTCCCGCTTTTAATTCAATCAGGAATCACAAACCCTTTTAATTTAGGAAATAAAAGGCTGACTGCTGAGCCGGCTGCATCTGATTGACGGGGCTGCCAGCATGGTCAGGCTGGCCTGGGGAGGGGGCACAGACCCATGACCCCAGCCAGCCTCTCTGGGGTAAGAACGCCCCCCTAGGCCTGGGGAACAAAGGAGAACCACCCCCCTGCTGGCCCCCGACAGAGGAGGGGCCAAGGCCACGTGGTAGGGGTTGGCTGCTGGCTGGTCCAGAGAAGTTGTGGAATGTGGAGCTCTTACTGTAGCCTGGGGGACTTGGGGTAGACACAAGCGAGGACTTCCCAATGGTTTCATTCCTTTCTTCTTGTTA
This sequence comes from Carlito syrichta, assembly GCF_000164805.1. Lineage (NCBI taxonomy): Eukaryota > Metazoa > Chordata > Mammalia > Primates > Tarsiidae > Carlito > Carlito syrichta. The sequence goes on from NW_007248772.1 coordinate 50,975, forward strand.
TACGATTCTGGATTCCCATCTTCTTTTCCAAAAAGGTAGAAGAGGAAGCAAGGCTGACTTTTCTGGACTTTGGTTTCTCATCTGTATATCCAGATACCCGTGGGACCCAGCCATGAGGCTGCTGTGAAGATTAAATGAGTTAATGAAAGCTCACTGGCACATCATAAGCTCTCATTAAATTATGGCTAACAATATTCTTAATAACCTTGTCCTGCTAGAGGCACACGGAGGTCTCTGCCTCTACTTGGAATGGGTAGGTACTTGGGGGAGAGAGGTCAGGGCTTGGCCGTGTGGCTTGTTTCTCTCCTGGGAGACAGCCCAGCACAGGGCCCTCTCGGTGCCTAGGCCCCTTCCCTGGGGAGGCCGGATGGGGCAGTGGAGAGCTGCCTGCCCTGGGTGAGAAGTTCTTTCAGCACATTTTGGCTGTGTGACTTCAGGCCGAGTACTTCACTTCTCTGGGCCTCCGTATCCTCCTTCGAAAAGTAGACTCGTAGCACCTTGCTGGTAGGATTGTCTCGGTGTTGTGTAAAGTGCCCAGGCCGGAGCCTGCCGAGTAGAAGGTGCTCTGAAAGTGGTTCCTCCCTCCTCTCTCTCCTCAGCCCCCGACCGAGTGATCAGCACATCCGGGTGGCCTTGGCCTACACCCTGAACCTGCACTGCCCTATGGGAGGCCTTGTTTCCCCATGATCTGAAGCTGAGCTTTGAGAAGCCACGGCCCTGTTCCTGTTCAGTCACACTATGTGAACATCCTGTGACCGGAATCCCCCAGGGTCCTGCCTGTGACCAGGGTCTGCCCCAGGTATAGCGAGGTGTTGAGGCCCATGGTGGTTGGCCTCATCTTCAAGAGTTACCCTGTGGAAGGAACTACCTTGGGGCAGATCCAGACGGCTGGCCGTCCCCCCACCCCACCCCAGCCCAGTACCTGGCACAGAAAAGATGCTCGGGAGGCCTCTCCCCAAACTCTGACCACCCTCCTGCCCAAGACTTACTACAAAAACCTCTTTGGTTTCTCAAAAAGCAATTCTACAGAGCTGCTGGATGAAACACACTTGGAGCTGCAGGTAGCAGACGCCGCGGCGGCCCGCTGAGCCTCAGGTTTGCTCCATGCTTGACTCCAGGCTGAGTGACTGAGACCCACCATGTCCCTCCCACCGCCCCAGGAGACAGGGTCCACGCCGCATCTTCCGGGAGACTGACACAGAGATTGAGTAACTTCTCCAAGCTGACCCAGCTACTAAACAGCAGTGCTGGGATCCGAATCCAAGCCCATTGTCAGCCCTTTGCGGACTCGGCCAGACAGTTCATAGAAGTTTCTCATGTCCATTGCTGCACTCCATGGCATAGCAACCTTGGGGTTGTGCCAGGCATGTGACGGTCATTATTATTATCCCACCCTACAGAAGTGGAGGCTCCTAGGTCACACAGTAAGTAGAGATGGGACAAGGGCTTGGGCTCAGGCCCTGATCCTAAGCAGAGCCTTCCCTGGTAGATTTAAAAGCATTTCCTTCGTCCTGAACAGCAGCGTTCCGGCCATTGTTCATTCATTCATTCATCTGGCAAACATCTGTCAGGCCCCTACTATGTTCTAGGCTGTGGGGGAGACTAGTGCTGGGCACGTCAAAACCTGGTCCCTTCCCGAAGCTTACCATCCTTCTGGGTGAGAAAAACTTGAAGCAATCGCACACACACAAAATGAGCAAGACTGTGGTATTATTTCTGCAGTGCAGTGGCTGGGGGGTCAGGGAGAACATTGAGGTCTGACGGCAGATTGGCCCTGGGAGCGGGCATGGAGGCTGGGAAGGGCAGTCAAGGCAGAAGGGACAATGTGTGCAAAGGCCCTGGGGCAGGAATGAGCACTGTAAGTGGGGTTGAAAACACTCAGATGAAGAGTAGGAGGAAGGGGCCAGGGCTTGCAGGGCCTGGGGGGTGCAGGGGCTGCTCTTAACCTAAGAGGAGGGCCTAGGGTTGGTTTTTATGGCAGGGTTGTGGAGAGGAGACTGGAGGGGGTTGGGTAAGTGCAGGAGCCCCAGTCAGGAAGGGACCTTAGGAGTTCAGGCACCGGGCTGCAGGGGGACTGGAGGGGAGGAAGGAGAGAGCTCCACCCACAGCCCCAACCAGAGCTTGTCTGGTCCTTTCCCGGGGGTTACTGCTGTGGCTCTCCAAACCGCCCCCCTCCCCCACATAGTTATTGTTCCCCCACCAGTTCTCTGGGGGAAAAGTCTCCATTGGAAGCATCTGCCCATTTCTGGGGTGCCAATACTCCCACCATCAGTAACTGATTTCAGGCGACTCACCTGAAGTCAATGAATGAGCAGCTGGGAAGAAATGCTTGCAACTGTCCAAGCCGGAGCATGTTGGCACCTACTTACTACCGTACTCAGAGGCAGCGGTTCCGATGAAGAATGATTTGTGCGTGGTCTCACCCCTCTATAGGATCCTGACAAATCTAGTTCACGGACTCATCCTAGAAAAAATGCTACCTACCTCCTTGCTGAATATCACGACCTTCGAAGGACTCCCCTTGGGAAGCTATGCACTGACGCCAGCGCCTAGTCCATCTGTTGAAGCCATTTTGGAACTTTTTCTGGAACGGCCAGCAGAGCTGTTGCCACATGACCCTTGATGTCCTGAATGTCATCAAAATGTCTTCCTTTCACTATTTCCTTTATCTTTGGGTAAAGAAAAAAAGCCATTGGGGGCCAGATCAGGTGAGTTGGAAGGGTATTCCAATACAGTTATTTGCTGGCTAAAAACTCCCTCACAGTCAGTGCTGTGTGAGCTGGTGCATTGTCGTGATGTAAGAGCTCCTTCGGGACCACTTTTGCACACACCTTTCTCGTGCCAAGATTTTCGGTTAAGATTTTCCTGTTTTTCTATCAATGTTTATTTGGTCTGCTATGCTTCTCACAGTCGACAACTTTGACACACAATGCGATGAATTTTTGCCATGTTTTTGTCAGTTCTGCTTGTTACTGGTTGTCCTGACTTCTCTTCATCAGTGATGCTGTCTCTCCCCTCAGAAAACGTTTAATCCTTTTGTACACTGCCGTTTTCTTCATGGTATCATCCTCATAAACTGGGACTGACATGTCCCTGATTTCACTTCCACTTTTGCCCAGTTTAACAAGAAATTCCAGGTTTGTGCATTGCTCTAATCCAAGCCCTGACATTCTTGCGGTGGCATAAAAAATCATGCAACAACAACAATGAACACCGCTCTGCCAGACACCGCCACATGTTGACACGAACACAGCTGCAAGACACTGATATACCAAGGTTCCGAAACCCTACCGTGTTGTTGGTACAGTGTTGCCAACATAAGCGCATGGTGGCAAGTTCGTGAACTTAATTGTCAGGCCCCACATATAGTTCCTGATTCCTGTGCATATGTGTGTGTAGGTGGGTGGGGGGGAGAGGATGGTGGCTGAATGGGAGGGGATGAGGGGGCAGAGGGATTGGTAAGGAATCAACAGTAAAGACCACCCCCCACCCCTAGGCTTCCCCATGGCCCTAAGAGATCGGTCCTGTTATTATACCCGCTTCACAGATGAAGAGGCTGCAGCACAGAGAGATCAAATAACTTATCGGAGATCTCACCACAATAAGGGACAGAATTGAGAACTCAGACCACATCAGCCGTGGGGGGAAGCCTTTGTCCTCCCCATTCTCTGCCTGGGTTCTGCCTGTGAGCCCGTCAAGAAGGAGGGAGACCGGGGAGAGTTGCAAGAGGATTAGGAAGGGGGAATTGGCTAGCCTGCATAAAGGAGGGAGCTGTCAGCAGCTGGAGGTTGGGGGACGTCTTCTGAAATTCTCTAGCTGGAACCCTATGGTGGGGACAGGGTTGTGGAGTGGCCCCTAGAAGTCAGTTTGGGGGGGAAAGCGATTTTTTCCCCCTCCAAACAACAGAAACGTCTTTCTCACTGATCTGGACGCTGGAAAGTCCTAGATCAAGACACTGACACGTTGGGTGTCTGGTAAGGAAAGAGGGATTTTTAAAAGACCATCATGAACTTGGGCTTGCGAATGTTCCCTGGTGCAGCAAGCTGGAGTGGGCAGAGGTCAGGCACCCGGAAGCCCCCCCAGGGTCCCGCTGCGGGGGGTGGAGGGGCAGACCAGAGTCCATGCAGCCTCAGCTCTCTCCAGGCTTGTAAGGCGACCCCCGACGGCTCAGCGAGAACCTGGGAGCCATCGGGTCAGTCCACGTAGCCCTAGCAACTCCAAACAGCGGGGATGGCGGGGCTCCTCCCATGCCACACCGGGGTCACTGACCTGTGTTTGGCAACATCCTCCCGGGCCCGGCAGGGGTGGGACGAAGTCGTCGGGCATCGGTGGGCATGGGAATGGGGCCAGGCCCGAGGCCGGGTGGGCGTCTGAGGCTCCCGACGGGGTCTGCGGGAGTCGGGGTGGGCACCTGCCTTCTCGGCTCTGCAGAGGCTGGCAGTTCCCCCAGCTCCTCGCAGCGCACCAGGTTGCAGCTCCTGCAACCCCACATCCACAACGTGCTTTTTCAGGCACCGCCAGCCCCCCTCAGCGCCCCTCGCCCCCTCTCTCCTCCCTTTTTTTGCTCAGAATTGCCTTTGCACTTCGGGCATTTCCTTTTCAGCGTTCTTTCCGGCCCTGGGAGGTGCAAGTCCTGCGTGTGTTCTGAAGAGCTAGCATCCTCTCTCTCTGGCCCTCAGTTTCCCCACCCTGCACGGTGCAGACAAGTTCTCCCGAGACTCTGTGGCCCCATGAAGCACTCTGCCTATTGTGGATGTCTGGGGTCAGAGTCATCATCTTTCAAAGCTTCCTGCTTGGTGCTAAGCACATAGTAGGCACTTTATGGATTGGTTTGGTGAGCCTGCCTTGTCTGGAAGTTGGGAATGAGCAGGGTTCCTGAGATAATGCACCCGTGTCCAGGGGTCACCCTAGAGATGGGGTGAGAGTGGCCTACCCTACTTGTCCCTTCCCAGGATCCCCTGGACAGTCTGCTTTAATTATTATTATTCTCATTATCCCATTTTACAAAGGAGAGACAGACCTGGAGAGGTTACATTGCTTCCCCAAAGTCACTCAGCTACAAGGCGGAGCTGAGATTTGAACTTGAGAGCCTGGCTCCAGGGCTCAGGTCCTTAACCATGGGACAACATGCCTGTCCTTCTGGCTGAGTTCATGGTCTCCAAAGTGGGAAGGGCTCAGCAAGAAACTACTAGAAATTAAGTTAGTTACGTTTGTTTTATCTCATCCTTTAACATTTCTCCTTTTTTCATAAATGTATATTTTATATGTAGAGCAAGTATACATTTTTAAAAGAACTTTATTGAGTATGACTTGTATACCATAAAATTCACCCATTTTAAGTGTACAGTTCAATGATTTACAGTGCAACCATACCACAATCCAATTTTAGGACATTTCCATCACCCCAAAAGAAACCCCTCCTGCCAATTTTCAAGTCAATTCTGGTTCCCATCCTAGTGTCCAGGCCACCACGAATCTACTTTCTGTCTCTATAGATTTGCCTCTCCTGGACGTGCTTCATGAATGGAATCATACAAAGTATTTTGTGCCAGGTTTCTTTTCATTTATATATATATATATATATATTCAAAGTTTTCAAGCAGTTTATTTAGAAAGTAAATAAGAAAGAGAGAAGGAGAGAGAGGGGAGATTCACCTCCCCAAGGTAGGGGAGGAGGCCAAAATTAAGAAAACATGGCGGCTATAGTTCCAAGAGCCACATGAAGACAGCAGAGTTTACCAAAACAATGGACTGTGCCAGGTTTCTTTAACTTGGCATAATGTTTCTGAGATCTGTCCATGTTGTAATATGTATCAGTATTTTTTTTCCCCTTTATGACTGAATAGCATTCTGTTGGATAGATACACCACATTTTCTTAATCCATTCACCAGCTGATGGTCACTTGAGTGGTTTCCACTTTTTTGCTGTTATGACTGATGCTACCAGGAACACTGACCCTAAGAGATTGGTACTATTATTATTCTCACTTTATAGATGAAGAACCTGAGGCTCAGAGAGGTCAAACAACTTGCACAAGATCTCACAACAATAAGGGACAGAACTGGGAACTCAAGTCGCATCAGCCCTGGGGCAAAGCCTTTGTCCTCCTGAATCTCTGTGGGATCCCGCCTGTGAGCTGGCCAAGAGGGAGGGAAATAGGGGAGGGTTAGAAGGGGACAGTGATGGTCTTGTGTGGACATATGGTTTAACTTCTCTTGGGTATGTACCTAGGAGCGGAATTGCTGCATTATGTGGTGAATTTATGTTTAGCTTTTTAAGAAGCTTCAAAATATCTTCCAAAATGGAGCCCTCATTTTATATGTTCACCGGTAGTGTGCAGTCAGCAACACTTTTTATTGTATTTTAGATCATGGCCATGCTAGTTAGTGTGAAGTAGTATGTCATTGTGGTTTTAATTTGCATTCCTCTGACTAGTGATATTAAGCATCTAAGTTGTCTAATTTGTTGGCATAAAGTTTTTTATAGTATTCCTAATCATTCTTTCTTTTTCATTTCTGGAAGTTGGTAATGATGTTCCCCCCTTCAGTTTTGATTCCGGTAATTTGTGTCTTTTTCTTTTTGTCTTGATCAGTCTAGCTAAAGTTTTGTCAATTTTATTGACCTTTACATTTTAGTTTATTTTTTTGAGTTGGAGTCTCACTCTGTCGCCCAGACTGGAGTGCAGTGGCCACTCCCAACCACTGCAACCTTGACCTGCTGGGCTCCGGCGATCCTTCCGCCTCAGCCTTCTGAGTAGCCGGAATTACAGGCACGCGCTACCATGCCCGGCTGATTTTTTAATTTATTGTAGAGATGAGGTCTCGCCAAGTTGCCCAGGCAGGTCTCGAACCCGCAGGCTCAGGCAATCCACTCACCTCAGCCTCCCAAAGCATGGGATTACAGGCTGAGCCACTGAGCCCGACTACATTTTAGTTTATTGATTCTTCTCTATTATTTATATGTTTTATATTTTATTGTTTTCTGCTCTAATCTTTATCTTGCCCCTACTTTGAATTGCTTTAAGTTTAGTTTGTGCTTCTTTTTCTAATTTTATAGAGTAAGTTTAAGTTATTGATTTGGCATATTTTTTCCTAATTATCTATATATATTTTTTGAGTTGAGGTCTCATTCACCCAGGCTGTGGTACAATAGCACAGTCATGGCTCACTGCAGCCCCCACCTCCTGGGCTCAGGTGAACCTTCTGTCTCAGTCTCCTGAGTAGTTGGGACTACAGGCACATGCCTCCATGTCTAGATAAGTTTTTAATTTTTTTGTAGAGACATGAGGTCTTGCTGGTCTCAAACTCCTGGGCTCAAGTAGTTCTTCTACCTCGGTCTCTCAAAGTGCTAGGATTATAAGTGTGAGCCAAAACACCTGGCCCTAATGTATGTTTTTAAGGCTATATATTTACTATTAAGCAATGCTTTTGTTGAATTCCGTACATTTTGATAACGCGTTTTTGTGTTCATTCAGTTCAAAACTTTTAAATTTGCTTTGTGATTTATTTTTTGACCCATGAGTTATTTAGAAATGTTTTGCTTAACTTCCAAATATTTGTGCATGCCCTGAATTTTCTTCTGTTGTTGATTTGTAATTTAATTTTTTTGTGACTGGAGAAATTCTTTATATGATGTTAATCCTTTTAAATTTATTGAAACTTACTTTGTGGCCTAGCATATGGTCTTTTGTGGTGAATTCTTTGTGCACTTGAAAAAGAATATATATTCCGGCTATTTTAGAAGGAGCATTTTGTAGATGGCAGATTAAGTTGGTCAGTAGTGTTGTATATTCTTGCTGGCTTTCTGTCTAGTTTTTCTATACATTATTGAGAATGAGGTATTGAAATCTCCAACTATTATTGTCAAATTATCTTATTTCTCTTTTTGGTTCTGCCAGTTTCTGTTTATGTAATATGAGGCTCTGTTGTTAGGTGCATATATGTTTAATTATGTCTTTCTGGTGAAATGACTCTTATTATAAAGTGTCACTCTTTGTCTCTACTGTCATTTTTTGTTTTTACTTTAAAGTCTATTTTGTCTAGTAGTATAGCCACTCCAGTTTTCTTATAGTACTGTCTGCATGGTGTATGTTTCTCCATTTACTTCGAACTTATTTGTATCTTTGGGTCTAAAAACAGCATGTAATTAGATTGTTCCAATCCAATCTTATAATCTCTGACTTTTATTTGGAGTGTTTAAGCCATTCATATTTAGTGTAATAATTGATATGGTTGGTGCCATCTTATGTCTTTTAAAGAATTTTAGAGAAGAAAAGAGAAAAATATATTTATAGAATCTTCTATATTAACCCATATATTTACCCTTTTTGATGCTCTTCATTTTTTCCTTTGGATTTGCATTATTTTCTGATGTCATTTCCTTGCTCCAATATAGCTCTATTCTCTCCCATCTTCTGTGCTATTATCATCATATATATTATATCTTTATATGTTATAAGTCCAACAATATACAAATGATACTTGAACAATGTGGAAGTTGGGATGCTGACCACCTGCACAGTTGAAAATCCACATATAACTTCTGACTCCCCCAAAACCTAACTACTCATAGCCTACTCTTGACCAGTCTTACTGATAACCTACATACTCAATTAATACACATTTTCCATGTTATATGTATTTTATGCTGCATTTTTATAATAATGTAAGTTAGAGAAAATATAATATAATTAAGAAAATTTATAAGGAAGAGAAAATATGTTTGCTATTCATTAAGTGGAAGTGGAACATTGTAAAGGTCTTTGAAAGGACAAAAGACCAAAATGGATTTGATATAGCCAGAGAGTAACTGATCTATCCCACAGACCTAGCAGTCTTCATCCAGATTATCTTCACATTGAATACACTGAGAAAAAGGAGGAAGAAGAAGAGTTGGTCTTGTTGTCTCAGGGGTGACAGAGATGGAAGAGGTGGAAGGGGAGGCAGGAAAGGGAGGAATTCTTGGTGTAATTTCATGGACATACATTGACTTTTTTGCTTTTTCATTTCTCTAAACATGCACCAATCCTTCTTCCACCATTTTCTTTGGGTTCATGTTTGTATCTTAGATGTTGTAAAAGAAGTCAAAAGCATTGTTGAATAATTGGAACTCTTCTGCAAGATTGTCTAATGTCAATTTGTTTTCTGTCACTGCTTCTTTTACATTTTCTTCCTCATTGTCTGGCACTGGTTTGGAAGCACTCATCTCCACAGAGTCATCTTCTGTTAAGTCCTCTGATGTGGTGTCTATTAGCTCTTGAATTTCTCCAAGATCCATAACTTGAAATCCTTTACTCCACCCCCACACCTTTTTACCATTTCCACACAATCTCTTTTATGACTTCCTTGACTGGCTCTGTTATAAATCCTGTGAAGTAATATACAACATCTGGACACAGTTTTCTCCAGCAGGAATTTATTGTGTCAGGCTTGACGGCTTCCACGATTTTTTCTGTAACAGTTATGGCATCTTCAGTAGTATAATTCTTCCAGAGTTTAATGATGTTCACTCTATCAGGTTTCCCTTCCATAGCATTAATAATCCTTTCCATAGAATACCATGTATAATGAGCCTTAAAGGTCCTTATGACTCCCTGATCTAGAGACTAAATTAGAGATTTTGTGTTGGGGGCCAAATAGACCTCTTTGATGCCTTTGGTGTTAAACTCATGCAGTTCTGTGTAGCCAGAGGTACAGTTCAATATTGTAAGAACTTCAAATGTCAGTCCCTTACTTCCTGACTTCAGGGACAAAGAATTGATGGAACCAATCCAGAAAAAGTGTTCCCATTGTCCAGGTCTTCTTCTTGTACAACCAAGAGACAAGCAGCTGGTATTTATCTTTTCCCTTCAGGTCTTAGGGGCTAGCATATTTATGATTAAGGGCAGTCCTGATCATAAATCTGACTGCATTTGCACAAAATAGTAGCATTAGTCTATGCTTTCCTGCCTTAAGTCCTGGTACTTGCTTCTCTTCCTTACTTATGTCTTGCATCTCCTCCACCCCTAAGATAGGGCACTGTTCTCTGCATTAAAAACTTGTCGAGACAGATATTCTTTCTTTTCAATGATTTTCTTAATGGTGTCTGGGAACTTGTTTGCTGCATCTTGGTAGAAGCCACCTTGCCTGTTACCTTGACATTTTTAAGCCAAACCTCTTTCTAAAATTATCAAACCATCCTTTGCTGGCATTCAGTTCTTGCTTTAGATCCTTCACCTCCCTTTGCTTTAAGTTGTCATTTAATGACTTTGCTTTTTCTTAAATCATATTAGATCTATAGCTATGTCTTTGTGTAGCAATCCTTCACTCACATAAAAGCTGCATTTTCAATATGAGGTAAGAAAATATTTTGCAAAAAGTGCAGGGTTGTCATGCCTGCTGGTGTAGCTGCAGAAACAGCTTCACACATTTTCTTTTCTTTTTCTGTTTTCTTTTTTTAATACAATGATCCTTATGCTGAATTCATTTATCTTAAAATGGTGGCAACTGCAGCTGCAGACCTTAATCTGTGGTGCATGCCAAACAATTCAAATTTTTCTTGTAATGTTGTGACTTTTTCCGGCTTCTTAGGAGCATTTCTAGTATCATTAGTAGCACTTTGTATGGATCACATAGTGTTATTCAAGGTTTACAATATTGTACAAAATACAAAAAAAAAGTGACAACCGTAAGCAATCTTTTTCTTTCTCTTCCTTCCTTCTCTCTCTCTCTCTCTCTCTCTCTCTCTCTTTCTCTCTCTCTCTCTCTGACAGGGCCTCCCTCTGCTTCCCAGACTGGAGTGCAGTGGTGCAATTATAGCTTACGGCAGCCTTGAACTCCCGGCCTCAAGTAATCCTACCTTATCCTCTCAAAGTACTGGGATTACAGATACAAGCCACCATGCCTGGCCAAGATCACTTTTTGCTGTGATAAAAAATTACTGTGATACTGGAGAGACAAACTGCTTATGCTGACATGATGAGTGGCACATGGCATTTTAAGCATATTCATAACAATAGCAACAAGAGGTGGTCACTAAGAAATTATTACACTCGTACAGTATGTACTATAGTTAATTTTATGCAGTTATGATTTAATACTGCATTTTTTATGTTTGTTTCTCTCAACTGCGAGTGGCGCCATGTACTGTGAATGACACCATGTATGGTCTGTGTTTGTGTGTATATGTTCTGATACATTTTAACTCTTTATATTAGATTTGTGTATATTTTATGGTAGTAAATGATAGAGTAGTATCTGCCCATATCTTATGCATTCATGACATGCCTACCTTTTTCTTAATTTTTTTGATATTTCTAGGCCACATGGTTCATTTGCGAGTTTTTTCAAAGTATTTAGATCTCTATGAAATTTTCCAATATATTTGTTGAAAAAAATCCTCGTAAAAAGTGAACCCATGCATTTCTAACCCATAGCATTCAAGGGTCAACTGTAGTTTTATAATTACTATTTTATGCTATTAAAAAAAAATAAGTTTAGAGAAAAATATATTTATAGTGTTTTTTATATTTATCTGTGTAATTTCTTTTTGTGGTGTTCTTTACTTTTTTAAGTGGATCTGTGTTACTGTCTGGTGTCATTTCCTTCCAACCTGAAAGACTTCTTTTACTATTCTTCTAAGGTATGCATGCTAACAAAAATGTTCACTCTTTGTTTATTTGGGAATATCTTTATTTCAGCTTCGTTTTTAAAGGATACTTGTATTAGATACTACTTGAATGACAAGTGTTTTTGTTTTTGTTTTTATCTTTCAGCCCTTTGAATATGCCATCCCACTTTTTTCTGCCTCCATTGTTTTTGATATAAAATCAGCTGTTAGTTATATTATAGTTCTCTTACAATGTGTCATTTTTCTCTTGATACTTTCAAGATTTTCTCTGTCTCTGTCTTTCAACGTGTGATGTCTGTGGATCTTTTTATTTGTCTTACTTGAACTTTGTTTGGATGTGTAAATTATTGCTTTTTAATCAAATTTGGAAACTTTTTGGCCATTATTTTTTTCAAAAATTTTTTCTACCTCTTTGTCTCTTTTCTATTCTTCTGGGACTCATGTTAAGTGTATATTGGTATGTTTGATAACATTACAGGCCTCTGAGGTTCTGTTCATTTCGCTTTGTTCTTTTTTCGTTCTGTTTTTTTCCAGACTTGATGATCTCAATTGATTTATCTGTAGGGTTGCTGATTCTTTATTCTTCCATTTCAAAGCTGCTGTTAAATCTCTCTAATGAATTTTTCATTGCAATTATTGTACTTTTCACCCCCAGAGTTTCCAGTTCTTTTTTTCAAATGCTGTATATTGATATTCTCTATTTGATGAATCATTTGATGAGTATTTCCTTAGTTCTTTGTACGTGGTTTCTGTTAGTTATTTTTAACACATTTATAGTAGCTGCTTTTTTTTTTTTTTGAGTTTTAAGTCTCTGTTTGCCAAATGTAGCATATGGGAACTTCAGAGACAGTTTCTATTGGCTATTTTTCCCCTTTGAATGGATCACATTTCCTTGTTTATTTGCATATCTCTGTAGTTTCTTGTTGAAAACTGAACATTTTAGATAATACATTGTAGCAATTTTGAATTCTGATTCAACACCACCACCACCAAGCTTGTTATTGCTGAATCTTTTTGTTGGTTGGTTGGTTGGGACTAATTCTATGGAATCTGTCTTTCTCACAGTGAGGCTACTGATAATTGTGCTCAGTTTGTTTGTCTGTTTCTTTGTTTTTTAAGTGAGAAAGCTGGATTTATTGAGAGGACAGAGAAGCTCCCACAGTGGGAAGGGACCCAAAGGGGTTACCCTGTGTATTTATTTTTAAGTCTTGTTTTTATTTTTTCAGCCTGGCTCCCGAGGAATTGCCCCTGGGTCAGCATAGCTTAGTGGTCAGCCAATGATTGATCAGAGATTGTGCTTAAATACCTTAATCCAGAATGGCTTTCTACTCTCTGCCAATGGATCTGTGTATGGGTTGGGGAGCGCATTCGAACTTCAGGAGGTTTACAAGTCTTTCTCGACTTTTATTCTCTGTCTGCTCGACCACGGATGAGTAGGTAGCCGAGGCCCTTTCCAGTCTCCCCGAATGTGCATGCAGCCTTCCACAGCCCCAAGAATATGTGAGAGCATGTCAAGGCTCACTATGCCTTTCTTGCTCCTGGATATTCCTGTTAAATGTCTTGCTATTCTGATGATTTCTACTTGGCCCAACTAGTATTACACCTCAGCCTAGCTGTAATGTTGGCCTCGACATACATAATTCTTTAAGTAAGGAAATATACCTATACTGAGATGCATGCTCATGTCATGCCAGCATAAAGAGTCCATGATGCAACAAATTTGGTTTAGATTTTGGTGTCTCTGTCTAGTCTGCTCTGGGCTAGAAGCTATGTCTGGGCCTGGCACTCCTTGGGTAGTGTCTAAGGAAGCACTTGAGAAGGGCTGTTGCAGCAATAGGATTCTCCAAAGGCATGTCAGGGACAGATGGTGGCTATTCAGGGTGGTTAAACTGGATTCCCTGGGACATCCAGCCCTGCCTGTCCGGGCTGGGCCTCTGCCCCCAGGGATGCAGGCCTGGCAGTTCCGTCAGCAGGCTTGGGGTGGGATGCCAGTTACCCTCTACACTGGCTTCCACTCACCGGAAGCCTGCCAGACTCTCAGGAGGAAGGTCTAGCAGAGCCAAGAGAATGATCAATTTCCTCAGGGCAGGGCTGCCAGGAGCGGGTGGGGAGGGTCACCCAGTAAGCAGCTGGCTCCCAACCCAGAAGCCCGGACTGGAGAGGGTTGGGACTTGGGGCCTCCTCAGTCCCTTGCGTACTCGCTTAGAAGACAGGGAGTCAGAGAGCAGCCCCCTCCCCCTGGTATCGCCCCCGTCCTTGGAGTGGGCATGTAGAGAGTCCTGTGCCCATGAGCTGAAGGTCAATGTGCTCCGCTGGCACCATGGGCTGGGGGAGGGTGGAGGGCAGAGGGGAGAGCTGGGCTGATAGTCACGTAGGCTGATGTCACTGGTCACTCCGCCTCCCTGAAGTATCACTTTCCTCGTGGCCAAGCCTGCAGCTGAGTTCAGGGGGGCAGTCACGTCCCATCCTTGGCACGGCTCTTTGGGCCACTCACTGCACTGCCTCTGGGGCTGCCGAGGTCAGGGTGGCACTCACCGGCACTGCCCAGCGTCAGTTCTGTTCTGACAGTGAGGAGAAGGAGCCTGGGGAGGAGGGAGAGTGGCAGGGGCAGGTGTCTGGGGCCGGGAGCGGCCAGGCTGCTGGGAAGGTGTCCCAGGATGCCTGGGGGCTGGCCCAACCTGGGGGCCTAAGCTGGAGTTGTATCACAGGTGAGCAGGGACACAACTCAGGCCCCTAGTCCGAAGGAGAAGGCAGAGCCCTTGCCCTCAGGGAGTTTCCAGTCTGATGGGGAGGCAGCCTTTGCTTCTAGGGAGCTCCCTGTCCTATGGGGAGACCCAGCCCCTATCCACAGACACAGTGGCTGTGTCTGGACTGAGTATGGTGGCAGCAGTGGGTGAAGCTCCCTCCTGTCCTCTCCCCATGTAGGACTCCCAGGCCACCCAGGATAGGTCCTTCGGAGGGGCCTCTCCCTTGACACTTGGAGGAGCCGGCAGGTATCCTGCATGTGACTGCCCGTGTTCGTTGTGGAGGGGCTGCCAGAGCCCAAGTGCAGACAGACAGCGGCGTCCCTGTGTCTGAGCTCGACCTCAGGGCTGGGTCCAGCAGAGGGAGCTGCCAGCCAGCGGGAGCTGAGTCAAAGCCATCCCTGACCCATGAGATGGCCTTGAAGAGCTCCCACCGCCTGCCCGGGATAGGGGATCACCAGGATAGGGGATCACCCCATGGCTAGAGCTGGAGTGCTGAACAGCATACGTGGGGGCCCAGGCTGCCTTAGCCCAATGCTGTCTCCACAGAGGCCATGCCACAGAACCACAGGTGCTACATTCTTCCAGCTGGGACTGTGGAGTCCTTCCCACTGGCCCAGGGTGGGTAGGGATCAGAGACCTGGGCATGAATTCTGCTTGCTTGCTTCTAGCTCTGTGACTCTAAGCAAGTTGAGTAACTTCTCCGGGTCTTGGTTTCTTCATCAGTACAACGGGCTACTGGAAAGTGAATCGACAAGGATCCCAACTTTGTGGAGCTGGCACTCTAGTAGTGGGTGATGGACATGCAGCAAAATGTGAGAGGGTGGTACGTGCTCTAGAGAAAAAGAAAAAAAGAGTTGGGCTCGGAGGCTCAACCTCTAATCCCATGCTTTGGGAGGCCGAGGTGAGTGGATTGCCTGAGCCTGCGGGTTCGAACCCCGCCTGGGCACCTTGGCGAGACCTCATCTCGACAATAAATTTAAAAATCAGCCAGGCGTGGTAGCGTGTGCCTGTAATTCCGGCTACTCGGAAGGCTGAGGCGGAAGGATCGCCAAAGCCCAGCAGGTGGAGGCTGCGGTGGCCGGGAGCGGCCACTGCACCCCAGTCTGGGCGACAGAGTGAGAATCCAACTCAAAAAAAAAAAAAAGAAAAAAGGGACCGGGGGACAGGAGTGAGGATGATACAGTTTTAAACAGTAAGGTCAAGGATGGCAGCAATGAGATGGAACATCTGGGTAAAGACGTGAAAGGGAGAGTCACGTGCACAACTGGAGGAGAAGGTACCATGCAGAGGGAAGAGCATGTGCAAAGGCCCTGGGGTGGGAGCAGAGCTGTTTACAGCAAGGAGACCAGCGTGGAATGGACGAGAGGGAGAGTAATGAGAGGTGAAATCAGAGAGGTGGGAAAGACTACCAGAGGGCTGGCAGGCCACTATCAGGACTTTGGTTACAAAGCCAACATGGACATAGAGAAGGAACAGGAAACTTCCATTTCCCTGATGGGTGATGGGCAGTATGGAAATGCCACCTGCTTTAATAGAGACAAGCCCAGGACTGATGCTGGAAATGCCCTCCTGACTGAGAGGGGCAGCTTGGCCCATGAAGATCTGCCCCTTGGGGGTCTGTCACCAGATTCTGGTGCCATCTCACAGTGGTCTTAGGGGGAGAGGTGGGGACTGCTCCAGTGTCGAGAGCAGCTGGAAGGCAGATTTTTGAATGTTGGCCCTGCGTCCTCGGTGCCTTGACTTAAAGGCACTGAAGCCTGGACAGAGGGAATGAATGATGACACAAGCCCTGTTTTTTGATGCCCGTTAGCACCAGAGACCAGGCTGACGTGTTTAAAAAGCCTGGGGCGATACACTCAGAGAGACCAGGCCCCTGAGGCAGTGTGGCCAGCAGGGCACTGCCTAAGCCCACTCCTTTTCCACTTGGGGGCCACCATGGGGTACCTCTGCTGGCTCCTGGGTGGCAGCTCTGTGTCCATAGCCACAGGAGCTCCTCCTCCAACACACCCCAGCACCTCCCGAGGCTGCCGCGGAGAGTCAGGGACCCCACCTGAAACCCAGAATCTTGTCCGAGGCCTTTCTCTTTCCTCCCTGAGCAGCATCAGCATGGTCACCGCCTTGAGGGGAGCCCCCCACACCCCTACCCCACACAGCATGGCTGTCTCGTGGCCCTCACCCCGAGGGCCCTCACCCAAGTCAGCGTCAGGCGAGAGCTGCCCCCGGCTGCGGCAGGGAGGGGCCCAGGGTGGAGCCATGTTATTAATGACAACCACAGGCAGCAACTCACATTTGTCAAGTGCTGCCCACGTGTCAGCCTCTGTCCCAGCCACACCATCTGCATTATCTCATTTAGCCCCAAGAGGCCCTCATGAGCCGGTGGAGGGAGCCGGGGAGCCCAGAGATCCAGGGGCTTGTTTCTGGGAGGCACGTCCAGGTGTCCTTCCCCGGGTGGGGGTGGACAGCCTGGCAGAGCCGTGGCCTAGACCTGACCCTTCCGTCTGCTGCTTGGCTGTCCTGGAGGAGCCAAGCAGAGGGGTTCAGCCCAGGGCACCGCCACCTCCCGTGAGTCTCAAGCTGTGTATGTCAAACTCGAGCCCTGCCCTTCAGCGGAATGACTGAGGTCCTGGGGTGGAGGGGGCCGGGAGGTGGGAGACTGAGCAGCCCACTCCTGTCCCTGGCTGCATTGCAAGGACAGCGAGTCAGCTGCCAGGGCGCGGGCCGCCCCCAGGGGGGGCTGCTGCTCCTCTGGACGGGCTGCCTGCCGTCTCACCCTTCACCTCTGGGCAGGCTGGGCCACGGGAAGGGGGTGCAGTAAGCAGGGACAGGCCCGGCCTCCCCACCCGGGCCGAGAACGCGTCTCCTGCCGCCAGAGAACAGATCCAGGGTCCCAAGTGCACAGAGGAAGACCTGGACACTTCCAGAGCCTGCGCCTCCTGTTCTGGGAGGACGAGTGAACCCTGCTCACTTTAGGCCTCAGTTTCCCTCTCCAGGCTAGCAGAACTGCCTCCCTGCCTGTCCAGCTCACGGGAGATGGAAAGACAAGTTGTCGGAAAGCCTCTGGGTACTCTGCAGACTGGGGCTCCGGTCCTGCCGACTCTTCTCCCCTCACCCCTGCAACCTGCCCACGGCAATCCCTGCCTTCGAGGGCCTGCCTGGTGCCCCAGCTAGCCAGCACCCACTCCCCTCTGAGCTTAGTCTCACATGGTCCCCTAGCCTTCCCTGAGTGAGGGAGTAGGGAGTAAACCTGGGGCAGGAGCCTGCAGACCACGGAAAGAACCCAGGCTGGGAGTCACACAGGCCTGGGTTCGCGTCCTGCCTCTCCCTAACTGCTCCTACCTCATATCCCTCCCTGTCAGACATTTGAGAAGCACGGCTTCTCCCTTCAGGGGCACGGGCTCAAGCTACCCCACTGAGCAAAGACTCTACTCATCTCAGATCCCAGAGCTGGCAGAACGGATGCCAGAGGCCTGACGGAGGTCATGAAGCCAGCAGAGATAGAGCTTGCAGAAGGGGCCATCCCCACGGCCTGGGCACATGGAGCCACCTGAGTCCCAGCCCGTCACGACAGCCCATCCCGGCCAGGTTTTTATGTGTCCCTTATGGGGCAAAGCTGTGTTGGAGTCCTCTTTGTGTTCCTAGCATGGGGTCTGGCCCAGAATGTGCCTGTAATGATTGTTGAATACAAGAGGCCGAGTTGAATGAGGTCTTTGCCCACCTGAGGCACAACTGGAAACGGTCATTCAGTGGTGAGCGCAAGCAGGGGGCTCGGGAGGAGAGGCATCCAGGACTCCAGGAAGGCAGTTCTGCGTGCAAGGAAAGGTCCTGGTAGCCTTATGCTTTGAAGCCATCGAGAGCCCTGAGGTTGCCAGATTGGGAACCCTTCCCCTCCCATCATGGACAGGTGGGTGGAGGGAGGAGGGGCACTGCAAGGGGCACAGGGGTGCTGAAACAAACTCCATTTTGAAAGTCCGTGCTCAAAATCTGGCAAGATGGACTTTTGGCCAAACACCAGCACATGGCTCACCCTGCAGAGAGTAAGGATGACCCCGGGAAGAGCTGAGACTCCAGGAATGAAGACCTTGGATAATATTCTTTCCTTCAGTGCTGCTGAAGCAAAAAATAGGCCCAACTCCCCCAAAAGGGGTCAAACCAAAAGCAGAGAAAGGTGGGTCCGATGGGTCAGTCCCAGAAAAGACAAGAGGAGACCTTAAGATCCAACAGGCTCTTCCTTCATGGGGCTTAAGTCTTGGGCCGAGGGAGTTTCACTTCCAGTGAGGAAAGACCTCCAGCTCACGAGCACAGAATCTCAACCGTGGGTGGAGGACAGAAACCGGAGTTGGGGTGACCATGTTCTAATGTTGGCAACAGGGAAGCATCTGTTTAGGAAATGACAGACTTTAGAGCTTGAAGTAAATCCCATAAATACTTAGGAATTGATTATTTGGATGTGAATTCGTAGATAAAGAAGACAGATGTGCCAGGTGTGGTGGCTCACACCTGTAATCCCACACTTTGGGAGGCAGAAGGATTGCTTCAGCCCAAGAATTCGAGACCTCATCTGTACAAAAAAAAATTTTAATTAGCTGGACATGGTGGCGCACACCTGTAGTCCCAGCTGCTTAGAAGGCTGAAGTGAAAGGATTGCCTGAGCCCAGCAGCTCAAGGCTGCAGTGAGCTGTGACTCCAGCCTGGGTGACAGAGTGAGACCCCAACTCAAAAAAAGAAGAAGAAGAAGAAGATAGATGGACAGACAGACAGAAGCAGTAGAACCCTACTGCATGCAGGTAACTTCCTGTATCCTCTAAACTTGGAGAGGTGGATTTTGTTACTACCAATTGGCAATGGGGAAACAGGCTTTTGGAGGTTAAGTAATTAGTCCCAAAACCACATAGCTAAAAGTGGGCAGATGGACTCCCAGCTCTACTGACCACAAAGACCAGGGACTTTCTTTCCAGATCCTCTAACTGGCTCCACTAGGAGCAGGCAGTGCCTAGTTGACCTGTCTCAGCTCTTCCTGGCTGGATGCTGGACTATGGAGATGAGGATGCTGGCTTTTGACACGGGGTGGGGAGGTGGTGGTGACAAAGGCCTATTAGGGTATTCTAGTGAGCCTAACATCCTTGATAAGAGCAGGGGCTCACCCACAGTGACAACTGATGAGTGGACGCTTGAGATTCTCTAGGGCTTGCCCCAGGGTCCTTGTCCTTGGTCCTATCCCCCTCGACATTTTTATCAATGGCTTCAGTAGAGGTTTGAGAGGCTCCCCTTCCCCTGTTTGCAAAACCAACAAGAAACAAATCCAGTTCTAGGCTTTAAAAAAAATCAAGTCAAAAGGTAGGTGGGGCTGGGTGGCTCATGCCTGTAATCCCAGGACTTTGGGAGGCCGAGACAGGGGGATTACTTGAGCCCAGGAGTTCAAGACCAGTTTGGGAAACATAGTGAGACCTCATCTCTACAAAATATTTAAAAATTAGCCAGTTGTGGTGGTGCACATCTGTAGTCCTGGCTACTTGGGAGGTTGAGGCAAGAGGATGGCTTGAGCCCAGGAGTCTGAGGACACAGTGAGCCATGATCGTGCCACTGCACTCTAGCTTGGGTGGCAGAGTAAGACCCCGACTCAAAAACAAATGAAGGCAGATGGGTATTGGGATGGGTAGATAGGCAGATGGGAAATACTGGCTTATGTGCAAAAGAAGTCCTTTGCCTTGAATGCTGCAAACAACTGTAAACAACCTAAATGTCCACCAGGAGGGGATCGGTTCAGTACTTTGGGTAGATTCACACAATGGAAGGCTGTGGGGCTGATACAAAGAGTGAGGCAAGGAGTTATCTATTGATAGGGATGTTCTCCCAGATACTGGCTGAGTGAAAGCATTAGGAACACCACAGTAGCTAGTGTAGACCATGCTTCTGTTTATATGATCAGGAATATGTATACATATTTGTATATATATAGATCATCTCCAGACAGATACACAAAAACCAAGGGGCTGGCTGGGGTCTTGCTTTATACTGCTCATATATCTTTTGTGTATTTATTTTGTGCCATATACATTTGTGTGTGTATGTGTGTGTAAATGGTTGGAGCAATCCTCATAGCAATTCTAGTGAAAAATTCCTGGAAATTTGGTCAACCATAAACTCACTGAGAATTTTCTTTTTTTTTGAGTTGGAGTCTCACTCTGTCGCCCAGACTGGAGTGCAGTGGCCGCTCCCCGCTACTGCAGCCTCGACTTGCTGGGTTCTGGTGATCCTTCCGCCTCAGCCTTCCAAGTAGCTGGAACTACAGGCGCGCGCTACCACGCCCAGCTGATTTTTGATTTATTGTAGAGATGAGGTCTCGCCAAGTTGCCCAGGCGGGTCTCGAATCCGCGGGCTCAGGCAATTCACTCGCCTCAGCCTCCCAAAGGCACGGGATTACAGGCTGAGCCACTGAGCCCGGCTGAGTTTTTTTTTTTTTTAAAGAATTGAACTGTAATGAGAGGTCACACTAACAGGAGCATAGGGCCCTGGCTGAAGGAGGTGTATGAGCTTCCCTGCTATACTCTGAGTTGGTCAGCTGTACCCAGAGCGTGAGGTCTCTCTGAGGAGCCATGCTTGAGGAGAAACACTAGCTAGATCAGACCTAGGGGACCAGCTAGGCTGGGGTGGAGGTGAGGTGGAGAGGAATGGAGGGTCATTGAGCTTGAACAAGATGCCTGTGCCAGGTGGGACGGGAGAAGAATATGCCAGCCTTTTTTGGTTTATTGATGGACTGTCATGTGGAAGCAGGAGGGACCTGATTGCTTTATTTGTTTCTAAGAATAGAACTTGGAACAATGGTTTGAAAGGTACGGAGAGATAACTTTTGGCCTCAGGAAGTCGGAACTAATAATTAAGATGGCCCATTAGTATATGGGGAATGAGTTCCCCATCACTGGATGTGTTCAAGTAGTCACTGATGAGCATCTGTCTAGGATGTTGAAGACAGCATTAACAGAATCCCTGGGATCCATTTTCTGGGGCTCACTCCAGGCCTGTGGAAGCTGAATCGCTGTGGCTGAAGTCTAGAAATCTGCTTTGTTTGTTTTTACCTCACATGTAGATAACTGAATGAATTCTACTCCTGGTTCCCCGCATACTATCATCATCAGCCTGCTCCAAGGCACCTCAAAATGTTACTCTTCTTTAACTTTTAACTTTTTTATTTTAAAGATGTGGGGTACAATTCAGGGTAGGTATACAAATGTTCATTATGTGGGTACCCTTGTTGATGAGGTGTGCCCTCTCATCTCCTGGCAATTTCCTGCAACTGCCAATCCCCCCTCTCCCCGCCACTGGCAGTTTCCCACTACTGCCAGTTCCTTTCTTATAGTATTATGATAATTATTCAAGGTCTGCTTATGAGTGAGAACATGTGGTACCCTGTTCTTTGTTTCTGAGATAGATCACTGAGTATGAGCGACTCTAAATCCATCCAAGTTGCTGCAAAGTCCATATGTTTGTTTTCCTTTATGGCTGCATAATATTCCGTTGTGTATATGTATCACTTTTTTTTTTTTGTCCAGTCCAACTTTAATGGGCAGCATGGTTAGTTCCATGTTTTTACTATTGTGAATAGTGCTGCAATAATTGTGTGCACAGGTATCGTTTCGGTAGAATGATTTGAGTTCCTCTGGGTATATTCCCAGTAGGGGGATTGATGGGTCATATGAAGGCCAATTTCTATTCTTTCAGAAATCGCCACACTGTTTTCCAAAGAGGTTGCGCTAATTTGCATTCCTACCAGCAGGGTAGATGTGTACCTTCTCTGCATCTTCGCCAATATCTGTTGTTATTTGTTTTATTAATGATGGCCATTCTTACTGGGGTTAGGTGGACTCCAATGTGGTTCTGACTTGCATTTCTCTGATGATGAATGAGGCTGAGCACTTTTTCATGTGCCTGTTTGCTTCCTTGTGTCTTCTTTTTTTTTCTTTTTTTTTGAGTTGGAGTCTCACTCTGTCGTCCAGACTGGAGTGCAGTGGCCGCTCCCGGCTACCGCAGCCTCGACCTGCTGGGCTCCGGCGATCCTTCCGCCTCAGCCTTCCAAGTAGCTGGAACTTCCAGCATGCGCTACCACGCCCGGCTAATTTTTTGATTTATTGTAGAGATGAGGTCTTGCCAAGTTGCCCAGGCGGGTCTCGAACCCACGGGCTCAGGCAATCCACTCACCTCAGCCTCCCAAATTGCTGGGATTCTTTTGAGAAGTGTCTACTTATGTCTTTTGCCCACTTTTGAATGGGGGAAATGTTACTTTTCATTCTGTTTTTTTCTCCACCTCCACTCTCATGCTCCCCACCTTCCAACCAGACCTAGGCCCTCATCCTATGTGTTTGACCGTAGGTCTTGAAATATGTATCTTTGTATATGGAGGATGGCACTTTCTGCAGGTTTTATGATTATGTGATTCATGTTATGCTATAACTCTGCTTCTTACCTTTATTATTCAGCTTTTTCATTCAGCTCTTAAGATCTGTGCCTCTGGCTTATTAAGATTATGTGTGCATCTGGCTTGTTAATAACTGCCCCTTGGAAGGGAGCCACCCCCCTCACTTATCCACCCTAGGGATAGACACTGAGGTTGCCTGCAGCTCCCCACTACCCTACATTTTGCTGCCGTGAGCACCTGTACAAGTCCTCTTCTGTTCCTGCTTGATCAAATGGGTCAGGCTATAGACCTGTGAGATGCTGGGATGCAGGCTATACATATACTCAGTTCCACAGAATACAGCTAGATGCTCTCAGGTGGCTGTACTAGTTGGTCCTCTCGCCTGCAGGACACGAGAATCCTGTCTCTCTATATGGGCACCACCCACCTTTCTGCTTTATGCCGTGCAGTTGGGTGTGGACGTATACTGCTCTCTGAAGCATATGTCTCTCTGATGACCAACAGGTTGGCACCATACTCTCTCCATGTAATTGTTAGCCATTGCACTTCCTCTTTTAGGAAGTGCAGATTCATATTTTTGCCCATTTGTTTTTCCATTGGGTTTTCTGTTTTTGGTGAGTTACAGGAGCTCCTTGATGATTTTAGGTATTACTCCTTGTCAGGTTTTGAAGTTGCAAATCTCTTCTTCCAGTCTGAGAATCTCCTATCTCAGCAGGTGTGCTAAGGATCAGTCAGGTTTGGGAAACCTGTGGACAGATATATGCCACCCAAGACCATTCAGCCACTTCATGCTTTTAAGATTCCTGGGCTTTCTGAGGAGTATCCTTGCCACCTCTATGGGGGGGGGGAGAGATATCAGGAGGGAGTAAGGGTGGGTGAGAGACGGAGAGTTTTAGTGAATGCGGACATGCTGCTGGGTGGCCCCTGTGTTTTAACTGTTTTTAGCAGAGTGTTGTGCTGTGAAGATGTCTATGCGCCTGGGCAGGTCAGGCTTGTGAGATCCTCCTGGGGAAGAAGGTGATCGTTTGTTCATTTGGATAAAGTCTAGAACATGTCATCCTTCAGAAGAGATCACCAATGTACCAGAATTTTCTTAACCATAGAATTGAACTTTTTATCTCTGTGGAAGTTAAAAAATTTGGCTGCAGACTTCTCAGTATTCCTTGAGAGGTAGGAGGGTCTGTGATTCCTCCCCTTGAATCTGGGCTGGCTTTAGTCACTTCCTATGCCCCATGGAACTCAGGAGAAATTATGCCATGTGGCTTTTAAGGTTGGGTCAGAAAAGGCCACGCAGGCTCTGCCTGGCTCCTTTGGGACACTCGCTCTGGGGAAAGCCAGCTGCCATGTAAGACATCCAACTACCCTGAGGTTGCCCTGCAAAAGAGGCCATGTATAGGTGCTCTGGTCAACAACACCAGCTGAGCAACCACCAGCACCAACTGTCAGGCACATGAGGGCACTCTCTTCAATACCCAGCTCTTGCTGACACCTGACAGCAAATCCATGAGAGACTCCAAGTGAGAACTGCCCAGTCAGGCCCCTCCTGAATTCCAAGTCCACAAAATTATAAGAAGACAAAATTGTTGTTTATACCAAAGTTCTAGGGCAATTTGTTATGCAGCAGCATTAATCACAACAACCTCCTGGAACATAGTAAGCAGAGTTACTTTAAATCTTCGCTGATTACTTTAAAACTTGTAGTCTCTATGGGTCTGTTTCTATTGTCTGTTATTTTGGATGTTTTTAATATCATGCTATCTGACTCCTTATGTATGTGCTTATTTTTGACTGTGTGTTGGACATTGTATTTACTCATTTGTAGAGATAAATTGAAGCCTAGAATGAGATTATCTTACTACAGAGAGGATTCACATTGGTGTCTGCCAGGTGCCTAAAACACTAATAATACAAGATCTCCTTCTTCCATTTTAAGGATTGAGCTGTCAACTTCTGGCTCACCTTAACTGCTCAGATGGAGCCCTTTCGGGGTCTCTGCTCAAAGAGAGGGAGTTCACTCAGTTCCAACCCTTGTCAAGCCTGGACTCCAATCCATGTCGTCTTATTCCCACAAGGCTGTCAAAAAAGTTGTTCAGCTTCTTGGGCTCTCAGCTGACCCCTCTGAATAGGCAAACACTCTCAGGAGAAAAATGGCCTCAAATGTCACTCTTTCCTCTCTAGGTCTCAGTCATGGTCCAGAAATTCTTTACAATTGTGTTAGCTCTCTCATGCCTTCAAGGAGACTTTTAGGATATTTTGCTCAACTGTTCTACCCATCCTCAGCAGGAGTATTGACCTAAATCACTTAGTCTGCCATTATTAACTCTTACATGCTTAATTCCCTAAATGTCAAAAACATAAAGAATAATGAACATAAAGAAACATAAAGAAAAATGAAACCATGTTCTTTGAAAGTCCTATAAAAATGTATCCTATACTCTCAAACTTTCTTAAACAGAAATTGATCTTTCCAATTCCTTTCAAGTTTTCTACTGAAGACTTGGGGTCCCCATGAAGAATATCCCCTACTGTGATTGAAACATCATGATGTCCCTAAGAGCCTAGGGTATGTCATTTGCTTTACGTCTATCTGGAACAATTCAAGATTGCTTTACGTTTTTAGTTCTTGGGTCTACTTTGTATTGATTGTATCTTTGCTACCTGGTTGCCATCAACCTAGTTGCTGTCAACTAGAGTATTTTTAATAGCCTTTGCCCCTTCTGCTTTCATTCTTTGAGTATGTATGCAAATCACAGAACCAAGCATGCTAGAGTAGTGTGTAGGGTGAGAGCAAATAGGCTCTGATTCAAATGGGGAAAATTGAGTGAAGCTCTAATACTTAATTGCTCTTGTCAGACAATTGTCAGAGGACTGTTTAGTCTGCTCAGAAGGCTTCTGATCTCAGATCTGAGTCTGGATGGTAGAGGCTATCAAGTATGCAGGCTCCAGGTAAGTAAAGTGTTACTGCACTTGTCCTAACTTATGTATGCCCCCTGGAAGTAGGGAGCTGGGGGGCACAGTGTTGCCCTGAAGTAGTTCAGGGGCCTTGGCCAACCCTAGGTCGCCCTCTCTTTGTTTCCTCAGCCCCACCCTGTCTCCTGGCCAAGGAGACTCAAGAAATCCTGGCAGAGAATGATGTTCCCTGCTGCTCTGCGGAGATGACCACTTCATGTAGAGCGGGGAGAGGAAGGAGGAGAAAAGCGAAAAGAAAGGTCCTCTTTCAGGCTCGAGATGATGTGGAGTGGCCGCCCCACGGCCTGCCAACAGCTGACTCACCGGACTGGGACAAGGCACTACAGGTGCACTCAGGCCAGCAGACAATAGGCGCCTGTTGCAAACAGCCCCACACCCCAGACGGACCACAGGGGTCAGGCGGAGGCAGTCCCCAGGGGAGCATGGGGGCTGGAAGGGTGGACAGGAGAGGGCCTGGCATGGAAGTTGTCACTCTTCAGCCTTCCCAGGGCCTGGCTTTGAGCACCCACAGCCATGGGGACCCTGTGATTTCATGGCTGAAGTATAGGATCACTGGACCAGGGGTCCTGGGGCAGCCCCTCATGTGGGTCTCGTTCCTCATCTTGCAGCTCAAAAGGACTGGCTCTCCCTGCTGCTCAGATATGGCAGCACGCGAGGGAAGGCACACACCTTTTCTCAGGCTCATTTGACCCCTCTCTGGGTGAACGGTCCACCTGTAATGCCTCTTTAAATCTTTCCTGTCCTTTGCAGTGGGTGCCGTCGTTAGTCCCATTTTGTAGATGAGGAAATAGAGGTGCAAATGATGCAACAATGCATAGCTGAGAGCTAGGTTTCAAAGCCAGGGCTGTGTGAGGCTGGAGTCCATGCTGACTCCTGCTCCATGCAGATTCTCAGGTAGACCAGGAAACAATGACCTGCATGTTGTCATACACAGGGCCTGCTCTGGGGGTCTGGCAGAGGTAATATGGTGGGGGTGGTCAGGAAGCTTCGCGGAGGGGGTGGAGACTGGGCAGCGC
>NW_007248772.1:77880-133220 GCF_000164805.1 Carlito syrichta
TGGGGGCTGCGATTCAGGATTTTCACTGACTCCTTCCTGCATACAGCAGGTTGGGGGTGGGGTGGAAGGGCTGTGCTGGCTGCACGAACTTGGGCAAGTTCCAGAGACTTTCCAGGCTGCAGCGTTCTCATCTGTAAAGTGGGAATAATAATACCGACCTCATGAGGTTGTGAACATAATCACATTGAATTAGTGAAGTGACACATGTGGCGTACTTAGCACAGCACCTGTACCCCCACCTACATCTTCTCTTTTCTGGACTGAGGCCTCATCTTTCCTGAGGCCTCCTTGGCCTAGAACTGCCATCTCTGACATCCTCTGTGGCCCAAACCATCCCTCCTCATCAGAGCTAACACCCCATGTGGGTTCAGCACCTTCCTCCTGTGTCTCCCTCTCACCTCCTCTCCGCTCATCCAGCCGGTGCTGCCTGACTGCTCTCCCAGTGGAACCCCAGCCCTGGACTCCCAGGGAGCTCTTTCTCTGCCTTTGTGCCACTGGCAGGAGATGAGGTGTAAATGCCCCAGAGTCAAGTGTCTGGAAGCCTGGGTTGGAGGCCCGGCTCCATCTCACTTAAGGGTTGAATCAGCCCCAGCCCTCACTGAGGTTTCTTGTCTATAAAGCAAGGTTGTCTGGGGCCTGCTCTCATGATGGGGGATGGGGAGGAGGAGTGAGAGTGTGCTGAGATGGTTCCAGTCTGTGGCCACACTCCTGGGGAAAGGGGGTGGATGAGACCAGGCAGAGGAGGTTGGCAGGAGTGCGCCCTCCCTCCCCCATCTCTGCCATCTTTTCTCTTCCTCCTCCTGTCCAGAGCCTCCCGGGGATCTCTGCCTGCAGAAAGAAAACGTCCACCCTCCTGTGTCGACGGACAGGGCCTCGATAAGGAACTAGGTGAGCAAATCCAGCCTGCATGTTAATCCTTCCCGGCTCTGAGCTGGCGAGGGAGGTGGGCAGAGTGAGGGCCCAGCCGGGGACCAGTCATGTCTAGACCTCCAGCCGTCAAGGCGGCAGGCAGACGATTAGCCAATTAGCCCCGAGGAAGCCAGGTCTGGCTCCTGGGGGCTCTGCATTGTGTCTCCCAAGAGAGCAGGGGCTTCTGGGACGGCTGGCTTAGGTGAAGGGCAGTTGTGGGGCCATACCCAGAGGAGGGCACCTTCCTGTCTGCCATTGACAAGGAGGGGATAGCAGGCCTGGGGCCCTGCAGTCTACCCCAGCCTGGCCTCATTGTTGTGGCCTGTGACAACAGAGAGGCTTGGTACAAGGCTACTGCTCGGTAATAGCCACTGCTGTGGTTATTATTGCTGCTATTGTTTCTACCATGCATTGAACATCTATCACGTGACATTATCTCTATGAAGCCGAACAATTAACTCCATCTTAAAGACGGGAAGACATTGAGCAGAGATTCAAACCCAAGTATCCGCAAACTGACTGCTTTCAATAGTGCACTTTGCTGTGTTTGTGCCACACTGTGACATCTGGGACACTTGTTAAAAATGCAGATTTCCTACCTCTCCAGGCCTGCCTAGTCAGGATTTCTCTGGGTGGGTGGGGGAGTGGTCCCGGGAATCTGTGTTCTTAATGATCCCCCTAGCACTATCACGGCTGGCTTTGAGGCAGGAGACCTGTGGCTCAGAGACAGTCAAGGCTGTGAAGAGAGCACCCCTTTGTCTCCCTCTCCACCCCAGCGCCCCCTCTAAGCAGCCAGGGACAGGGAGTCTGACTCCTTTGTAGAGGGGAGGGGGACAGCTCATTTCAGCCACTTTCCTCTTTCAACCGAGGAAAATTCTGTGGCTCTGGTCTCCCTCCAGAGGCCCAGCAGTGGCAAGGTGGGTGGCAGCACGCGCAGCACAGGGGTCACCAGCATCATCTCAGGGCCAGCCTGGCAGCCCCGGCCTCATGAATCCCTTTTCTGCATCTATGACCGGAAAGGCCCAGAGAGGGCCCTTGGCTGGTGCGAGGCTACCCAGATCCCAGGAGAAAGGGCCTCAGGCCAACGGCTTCCCGCACTGGGGCCACCCGCGCCCACAGGCAGCTCAGTCGGGTCTGTTTCTCATCAGCCTCTCTAGGTCTTGAGGAACCTGAGGGTTGGGGCTGGCCAGTGGCTTTGTGGTTTTGTAAGGAAGAGGAGGCCAAGTCCTTGGGTTCCCGGGGTTTCCACATTTGTAAGCCTGCACAGGCATATGCATACGGCATGCACATATATGTGCGCACACACACGGGAATGGACAGGCACACGTTCAAGTACCCACGTGCACATACGCTCCAGGGTCAGGGCCATAGGCCCTGAGAGGGAGCCCTGAGCTCAGGGTGGCCTGTTAGACCTTGGCATCCAGAGACACAGGAGGATCTTGGTCTGAGAAGACCTCACCCTCCCTGCTTTTCCCAGCTCTGTCCCTTCCTCCCTAGGCTGTTTAACCTGGTACAAGGGAGGCCACCAGCTCTGACCACAGCCCTGGAAGTTGCTCCTTTCCTACCTGCCAACGAGGGGCTTCTAGGCCGATAGGGGAGGTTCACGGGGTATAAGAGCTATCATGGTGAAGCTCCCTCATCCTCTGTCCCCACAAGACCCTGAGCCATGGTCCTTACACAGTAAGGACCAGGACCAGTACCAGTGCCCAGGGAGCATTCCTCTTGCCAGCACTGGGTCTTACTGGGTGGACCTGGCAGACACAGGTCAGACCTGTTAACCTCAGATCTGAACGTCAGACCTGAACTGTCCCCTGAGAGGTGCCTCCCTTCCCAGTTAATTTCAGGGCTGGCTCCCACATCTGTGGTTATTACTCAGACTCAGATAGGGAGTAGGGCCTGGGGTCCTGGTGCCCTGGGCTAGGAGGTGAGGACACCAGGGGCCTAAGGCCTTGGACACACACCTGGCACGCTTGGCCATCTGGCCCTGCTCCTGTTGGGGGTGGCTGAGGCTGCCCTGGGGACAAGTCATCCCACTCCAGCTTCCCCATCCCCACTTGGGGCACATGGGCTGCAACCAGCTTTGGGAGCTCCTGGAAGGTTGGGGCCTTGCTATGTTTGACATTGTATCCCAGGGTCAGCACAGTGGCAGGCACATAGTAGCTGCTCAGAACACACGGGTATGCAAATGCACCACTTTTGCTCCTAATTCCTTTCTATATATTCAGTGTCTTCCTCCCTTCCTATGTCTCAGACCTAGGACATCCCATAGCACAGCCGAGCCCTGCTTAGGACCCCCAGGGAGGGGCATACCTTGAGCTTCCAGGGTCTCTCAGGGCCAAATCCCCAGACAACGCCTGAGATGAAAGTTGTCTCTTACCAGCCTCTCTGGGCCTCAAGGAAACTGAGGCTTGAGATTGGCCAGTGGGATATTTGCTTAGCTGGAGACAAACTTTCTCAGAAGGGGCTAGGGAGACCACTGGGGTTGACAGTCCCCCCGCCTCAGGTTCATGGTCATTACCCTGCCCCAGATACCCCTGACATTGGCCCCCTGCCAACCTTCAGCACCCACTCTCCTCTTGGTCTGGGGGCTCCCGGCACAAGGAGTCCTGTGCTGGGCCCATTCACTGCCTGGTGCTGAGGAGATCTGGGGCCCTGCTTGATAGAGGCTGACTCTCTGACCTGGAAGATGTCCCCTCTCCACACAGAGAGGGGCCATAGGCAGCAGGCAAGACTCAGGAGGGTTGGGGCAGGCAGGGCCAGAGTGCAAGTCACTTGTCTAAGTGCAAGATGGCCAGCTCACCCTGGGCAGAAGCTGGCATGCAGTGAGTCTAGGGTCCTGGGGGGTGAGGGTGTGTAGGGAAACACCCTGCCACTAGGCTGTGAGGTAAGCAGAGTTCAGCCTCTGTCCCAGACTATCTGGGCTGGTGTTCAGGTTTGATCCTCATAAGTCAAGACCTCGGCAAGTTATTTAATGGCTCCAGCAATAGGAGAATAATAGCTCGACTTGGTAGAGTTGTTTTGAGAATTCAGTGTTATGTCCTGCAAAGCACTTAGAAGAGTGCCTGGCACAAAGCAAGCCCTCCGTTGATGTTGGATGCTGTTTTTATAGACGGGGGTACACCGAGACTTACCAAAGGGGCCTTCACGACTGTTGATATTTGGTCCCCCCACCCCACTGGATGCTGAGCCCCAGGCCTTTACCTCTTACTCTTGGTACATCTCAGGGACTTGAAGACATGTGTTGAAGGGATGAACATGTGAACGAGTGAGTTGGGGGAGCAGGGAATCTGGAGAAGCAGCGGCCCTGGAGGACCATGGAGGAGGAGGGAGGGAGCCGAAGTGAGGGCTAAGGCCTCTGGCACAGACCAGGGCCATCAGGGAGGCTCTTAAGGACAGGAGCTGAGCCAGCCTCAGGTGGGTCAGGGTAGGAGAGGGAGGATAGAGGGGGACCAGGCTGGCCGGAGCCCATCACAAAAACTGGAAAGCCATGTCCCCTGGGCCGGGTCATGAGGGGCTGGGGCTGCCCGCTGGGGTGAGGATCCATGGGAAGGGGCAGGGAGGGGCAGCAGGGACCCTTCAGCATAAACCCTTCTTCCTTCTCTGCCCAGGTCCCTGCAGCCCATCATGGAGCCTGGCATTCTGCTGTTGCTCAGAGGAAAACCAGCCACTCCACAGACACCACATCCAGTGGAGAAACAAGTGTGGGGATAAGAGGATTTTAAACAAATAAACTCCCTGCAGGAGACTTAACAGAGGAAAAGACTGTGAGCTTTCTCCCTCCCTCCCTGCTTCCTTTCTGGTTTCTTTCTTTCTTTTTCTCTTTTTTCTCTTCTTTTCTTTCCTTTCTCCCTCCTTCTTTCCTTTCTCTGTCTTCATCTAACCCTCATTCATTCACTTCCTTTCGTCCTTCTGTCTCTCTCTCTCTCCCTTTCTCCCTCCTTCTTTCCTTCCTTTGTTTCATTCTGTCTTTCTGAATAACCACCCTCCTCATTTTTTTTTAAAGCAGCAGCAGCAGAAAAAAAAAATACCATCAAGATATCATTCTGGCTGCCCACTGAGGATCTGTAGAAGGTTTTGTTCATCCAAAGATCTTGTCAAGTTTCCCTCTCCAAAGTGCAACTTTCCTATCCTCGGGGAGCCCCAGTTCAAGGTGAAGACACAGCCCTGTCCTTGGGGAGCCCCAGTCTGGGGGGGAGGGGTGGAGACATAACCCTGTCTTCAGGGAGCCCTAGTCCGGGTGGGGGGACACAGCCCTGTCTTCAGGGAGTCCCAGCTTGAAGGGGTGCGGGGACACAGTCCTGTCCTCAGGGAGCCCTGTTCTAAGGGAGTAGGTAATTAAACGCACCATGGATATTAACCTGTTTCTGTGCTTTTGAGGCGGGGATATAGGGACGCAGGGTGGGGTGGCTCCAGAAGGTGTATTACACAGGGGCAAGTGAGAGCATATGGGAAAAGCTGACATCCCAGAGTCCCCACATATAGACACCTCCTAGTTCCCGGAGTCTGGTACCTCGTCTCTGTCCCAGCCTGCCTGGTCGACAGGGAGGGTTCCTGGAGTCCAGTGTCTCCTTGGGGCGAGGGAGAGTCGTGACTGGAGAAGCAAGAGTGGGGAAAGACCCGCCAAGTGGCTCTCTGGAGTCTGCGGGGTGAGTGACCACAGGAGATAAGCTGTCTGTGATAAGAGGCATTCACGCCACCTCGTTTAGGCCTGTCGGTGACAAGCTGAGCCTCTCGCGGCCCAGGGCCTGTGTGTGTTGGGAGGGGGGAGTGGGCACAACTCCAGAACCCTCAGCCAGGGTGGCGCAAGAGACCTTGAGATGCAACCCCCAGCTCTCCCTGTCCCGGGAGACATCTGTCCCTGTCCCGGTGGAGACATCCCCATTCCCTGACACGGGAGCCTCTCCAAGAGGAGGGACCTCACGAAGATGGAGATGGTGGGAAAGGAATGGGGAGTGTCTAGATTCCCCGTGGTCTCCAAGCCCCTCCCCCACCATATCATGGTCAGCACATGCTGACCGGCAGAGGCGTGGCCTTGGGTGCTCATTGAAGTCCCCGTGACCTGCAGGAAAGCGGAGGCTTCTGGGGAGGGAGGGTGACCGGGCAGCTGTGGCTTTTCCACAACAGAGGATCTCCCCTGCGGACCAGATGTAATCTTGGGTTGTCTGCAGGCATTTGCAAGCACCAACACTGGGAAGACCCTCATGATACAGAAGGGGACACTGAGGCACAGAGGGAAAGGGACTTGCCTAGGGTCACACAGCAATGAGCATTCCCAATTCTCTCCCACAGTCCTGCCCGCACAAGATCCACAAAAGTCAAACATCTACTCTGCCTACACTGGTGTGGTGCGTGGGTGCTTGTGGGGTGTGCCCTGCAGGCCCAGCAAGCCCTAAGGAGTCCCAAGCCCAGCCCCCTCCAGGCCCCCGACCCTCTGGTTTACGAGGTGACCCACATTGCATGGCCCCAGACTTCTAGGCAACACTCACTAATCACCCCATGAGCTATCCTACCAACAGTCTGTAAGCGGTTCTCATTCTGGCCTAGAGCTCCTAGGCCCGGCAAGAGCGTCCAGGACCAACTCTGCTTACTTGAGTCTCCAGAGACTGCTAGGCTCACAGCACGTTCAGCCAGAGCACAGTCTGGTCAGGCAAGCAGCTGAGCTCCCAGGAACGCCGCATTTAGCCTTCGCCAGGCAGTGCCACAGAGGAGCGCTGGGGTTCTCTGCAGCTGGGCCTGGTCCCTGCCTTGTCTTCCCTTCCAGAAGGGGGAGCAAAAGGCATGGGGACAGCCAGCTTTGGGGCGGGGAAGCAATGACATAAATCAAAATGCCTGAGATGAATCTGGATAAGAGCACGCTTTATGCAAACACATGCAAATAGGCATGCAAATCTACCCCGGGGTGGGGAGGACATGTGCAAATGATGGTTCTAGAAAGTCCGGACAATGAGGCCCTCTGTTGTAAGGGATGGGATCCTGGGATCCCCCAGACATGTCCTTGAACAGAGGTTGGGTTTTCCTGTTATACCAGAGACATAGCCCTCTCCGTCTAGCTCTTCCCATGTCCTGCCCTGTGTGGCCCTAGGAAGCCTCCCACAGGCCCTGGGTTCTCTCCACCTGCCCCAGGCTGCACCTCTAAATACTCTCCAGCTCTAACCACTGCCCCCCTTCAAATGTCTGGGAAGGGTCTGTGTCCTCCTGTCCCCATGACTGCAATCTCTACCCCAGGCTTGGGCTTTTGGGGAAAAGGGGTTTAAGAGAGTGGTCTGCCCATCGGAAAGACTGCCTCTCCCATGGGTCCTCTTGTTTACTACAACTCCCAGCACACAAAAGATGCTCAATAGCAGATGAATGGTGGAATAAATGAGTGAACAAATGTAAACTCAAAGGCATGCTCATTTCCCTCTGGGTACCCTCTGCACCCCTTCTGCTTCTAGTTCACCATTTTTCACAGCTGTCTGTACATTGGTGCTTTGGAGTTGGAGTATTTGTAATTTTTTTTTTTTTTTTTTAGAGACAGGCTCTTGCTCTGTCACCCAGGCTGGACTGCACTGGCATGATCATAGCTCACTGCCGCCTCGAACTCTGGGGCTCAAGCAATCCTCCTGCCTCAGCCTCCCAAGTAGCTGGGACTACAGGCATGTGCCACCACACCTAGTTAATTCTTTTTAAAAAATTTTTGTAGAGACAGCTTCTCACTATTATCCAGACTGGCATCAAATTCCTGGGCTCAAGCAATCCTCCTGCCTCAGTCTCCAAAAGTGCTGGGATTATAGGCATAAGCCACCACACCCAGCCAATATTTGTGCTCTCCGTGTTATCAACCAGCCGGAGTTCGCCACAGACAGGA
Source organism: Carlito syrichta (assembly GCF_000164805.1). NCBI lineage: Eukaryota > Metazoa > Chordata > Mammalia > Primates > Tarsiidae > Carlito > Carlito syrichta. The sequence continues at coordinate 85,637 of NW_007248772.1, forward strand.
TGTGTCCTGTTCCTCTCCCTGGTCCTGACATCACCCATGAGGGGCCCTTGAATGTTAACTGACTCAATGAATACGCAAGCAAGTGTGGTTTAGAGGAATCTGTCTACACCTCTTTCCCCTTCGGTGGACCATGCATCCCTGGAGATGCGGACAGGTTCACGCATCTCTAGAGTTCAGGGATTGTACAGAGTAGGCACTCAATACATGGGGTGGATGGTGGGCAGAAGATATGGGGGGCACAGGAACCTTGACCTGCTGGTCGGTCTATCTAGACGTCCAAGCAAATAAAGGATGGAATAAGGAAGGAACAAGTGAATAATTTAGTGAGTGACTCAATGACTGAGGCCTCTTGGGGACCTTAGTGCAATACTGTCCCCAGCTCCGATAGCCAACACATAGGTGTCCTGCGCTCAGCTGTCTCCTGGCTTCTGCCCTGGAGCTTTCTCCAGCCTCCACGCCTCTGCTCCCACACCCCTCCTCACTCCCATAGCCCTGACTCTCTTTGGTCCTTCCAGGTGACATTGACTCTACCTGTCCAGCTGTTTGACTCACAACCCCACAGCCTCAGGGTGGGCTCTTCCTGCCTTCCTCTGAGGATGGGGTCAAATACAGCTCTGGAGCCAGCCAGACCTTCTAGACTTGAGTTCCTTCTGCCACCTGCCAGAGGGCAAGAGACAGAATCTTTTCCAGCCTGTTTCCAGATCTGTAAAATGGGGACAATATTGGCTGTAAGGAGGATTAAATGAGGTTCCAGATTGACTCCTGGAATGGAGCCGGCTGTTCGGTCAGTACTCCGTGCATGGGCTACCCTTCTCTTCCTGTTCCAAAAGTGAAGGGTGAGAGCTTGAGATTAGACAAGAGAAAGGACTTCCCAATACTGGAAGTAGAGGGAGAGGCACAGTGACTGAGAGAAGCCAAGGCACTCTTACCTGAAGTTGAGGGGGCTTTGGGAAAAAGAAATGCTTTGAATGTATCTTCTGCTTCCAAGTTTTCCAAGTATTTGCCCAATCCTCATCTTATTTCATCCCCGTAACAAGTCTAAGTATGTGGCAACCATGTAGCTATAAAATAGGTAGGAAGGCATTGTGACCCCCCCTCCCTCATGGGCAGGGAAAGAGCTTCTGAGAGGCCCCCACCCTGGCCCATGTTTGCCCAGCGGAGGGGTCGGGGACTGCGACTTGTGTTCTCATGAATGAGCCCAGGTCATGGGTTTTCCCTCACCCTGTCTGAGGGTTAGCAAGTCCACATATATACAGAGGGTGCCCAAAAAATGCATACACATCTTAAGAAAGGAAAAAACTGAATTAAAATTGTAATAATATATACTGATAACAAAAGATGAATACAAGCCACGTCTAACCTCTGCAGTTACAAAAGGATCTCAAAGTGGTTACTATCAGCATCCAGACACTTCTGATTACAGCAAACTAAAAGTCATACATAGATAACATCTTTTAAAATGTGTATACATTTTTGGCACCCTCGGTATATATATGTTGTAAGCTAAGGGTTGTTTCTAATTTTTTTGCTTGGTTAAGAAAAAATGGGGGCCAGGCGCTGTGGCTCATACCTGTAATCCCAGCACTTTGGGAGGCCAAGGCAGGAGGACTGCTTGAGCTCAGGAGTTCGAGACCAGCCTGGGCAACATAATGAGACCTTGTCTTTACAAAAAAAAGTCAAAAAATTAGCTGGGGGTGGTGGCAAATGCCTGTAGTCCCAGCCACTTCGGAGGCTGAGGAGCAAGGATTGCCAAAGTCCAAGAGCTCGAGACTGCAGTGGGCTATGATTGTGCCACTGCACTCCAGCCTGAGTGACAGGATTACACCTCATATCTTAAAAAAAAGAGAAGGGGGAGTGTAGAATGGGGAGGTTTTCCCCATACTGCAAGCACAGTGACGCCCGAGTGTGCCTTTTACCCCTGGTGCTGGGTTGGGACAGCTTGGAGGTGAATGAGCAGATTCTCTCCCAGGCAGGGAAGGGAGAAGGAGAGGCAGAGGGGGCTGGGTCTAGAGGGAGCCCAGGCTTCCTTCAAAGGCAGACGCCTCTCTGACCCCATCTGGGCGGCAGTTCTTTCGCCCGCCCGTGTGGCCAGACCCCCCCAATTCTCATCCCAGCCCGGCCCATCTCCGCCTTGCCCCAAGCCTGCAAACAATGTGTTGTTGACAATCTGTGGGGCTAAACACTCGATAACACGGTCCCCACCATGCCAGACATCCTAACAGCGGGCAGGGCTGGGCGCTGGGACAGGAAGATGCTTTGAATACATCATCCTGTCAACCGAGTTTATTATTCTTTTGCTCAAGATAAACTGCAGCCGCCAGTGAGGGGCTGTATAAATTCCAGGCTCAGAAGTCAGGCAGGCCCCGCTCCCTGTTAAACGCTCACTCACTCACACACACACGCACACACACATAAATCCTGCTGAGAAAATACCACCCCCTCGGCCCCACAGGTCTCTTGGGGGCTCAGTAGCCTGTGTCTCATGGGGTGGTCCTGGGAGCAGCTGCAGACATCAGGGGACCCGAGGCTGGGGCCTACCCTTGGGCCACTTCCCAGGCCAGGCCTGCACCGACCTCCCCTGGGGGCCACGGGAGGTCTCCCCACAGAAGCTGGCTGTCCTCCGGGTCAAGCCCGGCCTTACTCCTGGACTTCTGTCTGCTCAAGGCCACAGTCCTGCTGTGGGTGGCCGGAGCACCCACGCGTCTATGGTGGGGAGGAAGCAGGCTTTGACCTCAAGAGCGGACTGGCAAAGAACACGGACCCTAGTGAGGGCTTCAAATGCATGCTGCATCCCTCCTGGGGGGAGGAGACTCCATGAACCAGCCCTCTCCCCGTGCCCCACTCCCACCCAGAGGAAATGTTGAGGAATCTGTGTCATCTCCACGTGTTGGCCAGAGAGGGGATCCCTGTGCCCTGAGCGCAAACCCAGCCCTTTCTTCCCAGGGCCCCGGACTGTTCTCAACTGAAGGGGAGGGGTCCCGTGGGCTTCATTTCAGTCTTGGGGTGGCTTAGACTAAAAACAAAACCACAAAAACCGTGCTGGGCACAGAGACGAAAGTAGGAGGGAGCTGAACGCAGTGGAAGGGGCATGAACTTTGGTGAGAGGCCTGGGCTTGACTCTCAGCTTTTGGTTTCCTCATCCGTAAGACAGGGAGAAGGATTTCTGTTATGGGGGGGACTGACCCAGCCCTGGAGGCCAAGCACGGCCCATGGTGGGCACCGGCATCAGGTCCCACCACTTTCGGTTCCCTGTTCCCACCCACAGCTGGGCAGGAAGAGAAGCACTACCACCCCCATTTCATGGATGAAGAAAGGAGAACTCCATGTGGAGTCCAAGGATCTCAGATCATCCACTCATTTCACGTCTGACCCCAGAGCATGATTATCACAAAAATCTAGCACCTCCTGTATGTTGGGGATTGTGCCGGATGTTGAGGGAACATAAGGCAGGAGTTTGACTTTGCTCTGAGGTTACTCCCACTCTCCATTCCTTTGCCCGAGAGAACCCCACCCCCAGTAGGCAAAGCCCTGGATTTGGGGTCCAAGGATGTGTCGCACCACTTTTTAGCCTCATGACCTCAGGCAGGTTGCTCGGTCTCTCATTTTCCTCATCTGTGAAATGGCCACAGCAATTCCTGCCCTGCTGGTGGAGTCTTGGAGAAGGTGGCCATGGAAGGGGGTCCCAGGGGCTGCTCAGGCAGAGGGATTCTTACCGCTCCAAGGCAAGAAAAGAGGGTCAAATCAAGATGCCAGAGGCCCTGCCCACGTGGAAGCCATCCCTGTCAGCTGAAGGGAGGCTGCCCACTATGCTGGTGCCCAACACCTGGCCCAAGGAGCATCCCAGTGCTTGGGACACACCACAACCTCCTCCCCAGCCAGGACAGCAAGCAGGTGGGTGACAGTGGCAAGCCAGAAAGGGCTCACTGTGTGCCCAGCTCCGGCCCCTTGCCACATCACTGGCCCCCAGGCACCCAGGCTTCCTCAGAACTCAGAGCTGAGTGCGGGACGGGCTCCTTGGAGTGCTCCCTGAAGTGGGTTTCCAGGACCCACATGAGACACTTTGGGCTGCTCCAGGAAAGACTGTTTTGGAAAAAAGGACCCAATGGGGATATCTAGAGCTCCAAGCAACGGGTCAGGGCCTATATGCCCAGAGATGGGAGCTTCAGGGAATTGGTAAGCTCTGCTTCAGAAGCTGCTGAGGGGATGATGGCCTGAATTCCCCTCTCCCCTGAGATTAAAGCACCTTTGCCCTGTTTCATATTTTGGGCTCTAAGACCTGACTGAATGGAGAATTCTACTGCTGAAAGGCAAGTGAAAGATTCATGATGGAACTCAACTGTCTCATTTCACAGATGACGAGACTGAGGTTCAGAGAAGACTAGTGACTGCAGTGACCCAGAGAGCAGAGAAGAGCTGGAGTTAGGCTTCTGGCTGAGTACTTGCTCCTAGATTACCAGCCTGCCCAGCCACCTCCCCCCCCACCCAGTGGCTCACCGGAGCTGGCGCCATGAAGATTCTGTCAGAGTCACCTAGGCAGCTTGTTGCAGTTGGAACCTGGTCACCTGTATTCTTGGCAAGTTCCCTGAGTGAGTCTAAGCCAGTGGTCCCCAACCTTTTTGGCATCAGAGACTGGTTTCGTGGAAGACAATTATTCCATAGACCGGTGGGAGCAATGTGCAGTCAAGCCTCACTGCTCCCACACTGCTCATGTGAATCTGTACTTGCAGCCACGCTCCAGCGCCAGCATCACCGCCTCAGCTCCACCTCAGATCATCAGACATCAGATTCTCATAAGGAGCGTGCAGCCTAGATCACATGCATAGTTCGCAACAGGGTTTGTGCGCCTATGAGAATCTAACGCTGTGCTGATCTGAAGGGAGGCCAAGCTCAGGCGGTAATGAGAGCCATGGGGAACAGCTGGAAATACAGATGAAGCTTCACTCTCTTGCCTGCCACTCACTTCCTGCTGTGCAGCCCAGTTCCTAACAGGCCATGGACCATTACTGGTCCATGGCCCCAGGGGTTGAGGACCCCTAGTCTAGACCATGCCTGGGACCAGGAGTCAGCGCTCTGGGCCGTGAAGGATGCTCATAAATCGCCAGCACAGAGTCACATGGCTGGCGTGTGCCTTTGGCAGGTCATCTGTCTTCTCTGTGGCTCAGTTTCCTCACCAGCTGGAGAGAGTAGCAAAATACCTGGTATTCAGCATTGCTGTACTGCCAGTTGGGTTGACAGATGGCTAGCACAACACCTGTCTTCTACTCTCTGCGCTTACCTCACTGTGCTCCAGCCCCAGCAGCCCCCAGGCTGTTCCTTGAATACATTGAGGGCATTCCTGCCTCAGGGCCTTTGCATCTACTGTCTCCCCTGCCAGTTCTTTCATCCTTCAAAGGGTCCCATGCTCCCCACCCTCAGCTCCTCCAGAGGTCTGCTCAAGTGTCACTGAATCAGAATCCTTCACTGTCACCCCTCCACCCCCTAGCCTGTTTTCTATTCACCCACTTCTTGGTTTATGGGCTGTGTTTCCTACTAGAAGGTGAGACCCTTGGGGGCAGGGACCTTGTCTTGCTGACTGCCATATCCCCAGCACCCAGGACAGTGCCTGTCACTCCATAAATAGGATGGATCGAATGAATGAAGATAAAGTACTTAAAATTAGGCCAGGTTCAAAGCAGGCATCCCGTGTATGTGGTTATTATTTTCGTTCACACTTCCACCTACACTGGATGTGGGAAAGACCAAGCATGGGGCACAGCTCGACCTCCAAGGGCGGGGAAAGATGGAAAAGTGCTTTTTTACAGGCTGAAGTGGGCCCGCATACGCTGTGTGATCTCGGGAAGGTGTGTCCACGTCTCTGAGTTCCGGTTTCCTGTCCCATCGAATGCAAACACCCACACCACATCCCGCGTTCTGCCTCTGCCGAGAAGGGTATCCAGGCAGCCCTGTCTCTGCTGTTATTTTGGCTCTCAGCTCAGAAGCAGACGGGAGCCAAGGACAGATGCCTGAGTGAGGTCACGACTTGGAGATCTAATGTCACCCTGACATGAGAGGAGAGTGGTCACCTGCCTCGGTGAAGCAGGCGCAAGGACAGCTGCCTCCCCAACAGGGGGACAAGCTGAGAGCTCCTGACAGGTGAGAAGATGCCTCCGGACGCCTCCCCCGCATCACCACCTCTTCACGCTCGGCTCCCGGTAGCCGAGAGAGCCAGGAGGTTGGCTGTGCCTTACCTGCAGCCACTTGCCAGCTCCCACCCTGGAGGCCAGGAGGTCTGGAAGTCTGCCCACCTGGAGGCCAGCCTGCCTCCCAACCCCACCCCAGAGCCCGGGGCTTTGGGGAAACCTGTAGGTGCCTTCAAGGAAGGGTCCAAAGCAGGTGGATCTGGTACCTCCTTCCACGGCCTCTCCACCCCTGCCTCCTCCTGCTCCCCCTTAGTCCGTGTTTTCAGATTACACAAATGAATAAGTAACTATATCTGCCTCTTCCTCACTTTGACTAAAGGCGGCAGTTAACACAGAAGATACTTGTGAGCACTGACTGTGTGCTTCCTGGGAAGCGCATGAACTCGTGAGGACACAGCACCTAAAGACTCGCTGAGTCTGAGCCTCCTCAGGTGGGGAACACAGAAGGGCACTTGGCGGAGGGCTTCCGGGAGGAGGTGACGCCAATGTGAAGTCCCTAAGGCTCAATGTACACTGGCCAGCTGAACACAGGGAAGGGCAGCCGAGGCCACGGAACAGCTTGCGAAAGGCAGGGAGTACGAAGTAGCCTGGGGCGTGCTGGGAAGGGCCCAAGAATTCAGAGTAGCTTGGGCTACAAGTAGAAGAAAGCGGCTGGAGGAGAAGGCAGGGCCCAGTGTGGGGAGGCTGCGGAGACTGCTAGGCCCCGGGGAGACGTCTGATGGGCTTCAAGCAGGGAAGAGTGATCAGGTATACTTTTTAGCAAGGTCCCGGGCTACAGAGTATGAAGAAACCTGAGGGACCAAGACTGGAGACCCCTCTACAGCTGTCCCCAGGCGTGACAGGTAGTCTGAGCAGAGGCAGTGCTAAGTGGGACTCCACCCCCGCCTCCCATCCTTGCTTGGATGAACTCGTATTCCCTCGGTCACTTTTGTTTCCTGAGTTCAAGGAATCTGAGGCCCAGAGAAAAGATGAAGAGGTCCCAGAGCGGCTGAGGGCCACCGTCCGGGGAGCAGCTGCAATCTCCCTCTGCCAGGCCCAGTCTCACAGAAAGTTTCCTCTGTGGCGGTGGCCTCGATTCTGTGGTTTTCCTTTCAAGAAAGACCCAAGTTCTTTGAACTTAAGGGCGAATCTATATCCTTGTCCTTCCTCTGCAGAGATAATAAAGCGAATGGGATTATTTCCTGTATACAAGAGCAGGGCTGCTAAGAACACACTGCAGAGTAAAGGTTGTTTGCATAGGCCGGAGTGAAAGGCCAAGTCTTCCACCAGGAGGAAGTGAAGGGTGTGTCCACACGGACTCAGGGGAGCAGCGCCGTCAGTGCCTTGGTCTGCCGGAGGCTGGTTCCCCTCTGCCTCACTGGGCTCCGATTCACGTGAATGACCAGATGGCAGGCCCGTTTCCCGGGTCTCCAAGGTACCAGGCTCACTGGCTAGTTGGTTAGTTTTTGGAAAAACAGAGTTCACCTTAGACCCAGAGATGATCCAAGCGGAACTTTAAAGACTGCCTGGATCACTTGTTTCCTTGTAAATGGAGCAACTGAGGTCAGAGGAGGGTGATTAGCTTGTCCTGGGTCACATGGCCAGTTGCGGCAAGGCCTGGTGGGGAAATTGAGGCACAGAGATGGGAAATGACTTGCCCTGATCATATGGTCAGCTGGTGAGTTGTGCGGGGAAACTGAGGCCCAGAGATGAGAAATAAATGACTTGCTCAGGCCCTAGGCCTCCTGGTGGCAAAGTTTGGGATGGACCCCCAAGAGAGAGGTTGCTCTGTCATCAACCCTTCCCCCACCCCCACTCCACCTCGGAGCAAAGTCACAGTGGATCACTTAGGCCCATCTCTGTTTGCCGAGTCTCAATCATCCCTGACTCTGTCTCCACACCGCAGCTCAGCCCCTTGAGATCTTATCAGTCCAGCCCCCATGAGGGCTCCTGACCTGGACCATCCTCAAACAGCATCGTGTGCACAGGTGCAGTGGGTGGGCGGAGCTTAGGGACATTCCAGCCAAGGGGACACAATGGCTGGGTTAAGAGGGCCATCTTCTTTTCACACCTCCTGATTCCCGGAGTTTGTAAATCATTCTCCCAGGCTACACAAAGCAGGTATTGAGCAGGCTTGGCCCCTGGCCTGTGACACGGTGGGCAGAGGCTGCTGGGGTCCCTGCGTAGGGGGTAGCAGCTCCTGGGCCCTCTCTCCCCTTCTCTGGCATTGGGACTGGGCCACTCATCTAATCCCTGCGTCTCCATCCAACTCTTTGTGGCCACTGCAATTCACAATCGAGGGCATGATGCAACCTGCTAATCACATTGCTCGATTTTGAACACATCCCGGCTCTGACTCAGGCGTCAGAGGGAGGAGGGAGCAGCTGGGCTGCCTTGCAGCTTATCAGGGCCAGGTTATTCCGCTCACACCCGTGCACGCCTCCCCCCAGCCAGGCCTTTGTTCACCATGGCTTGCATCAGCGCCCGCTTCCCATTGCCCCAGAATTTTTTTAGAGGGCCTTTTTATGAGCCTCTGCGTCTTGTTAGCTAATGAATGATTGTGAGCAGCGATGGGGCTCACTTTGTGCCTCTATTAAATGTTACATGATTGCAATTATGAGTTAACAAGGGACAGCTAATAAAAAAACAATAATCTATTTTGCAGCCTGGGGCAGACATGAGACTCGCTGCCTGGTTCCCAGACGGAATAAAGCAGAGCCCCGGGACCGCAGGTTGGAGAAGGAACAGACCCAGGAAAGAGGGACCCGTGGGGGGTGCACAGACTGGAGGGCCACAGCTCTGCCCCACACCTGTCCCAAGTCCCCTCCACCTATGTGGAGTGTTCAGGCTCCCAGAGGCAAGTGTCTGGACTATTGCAGTTGCGTCCGGTCAACCTATCCCGTGTCCACCATCCCCTGCAACTCCTTGTCCACGTCACAGCCGAGTGAGTTTTTAAAGTTGGAGCTGGTTGTGCCACGGCCCTGCTCAAACTGCCCCCCGTGGCCGTCCCACACCTCCCTTCAGCATGGGGCCCTTATCGGAGCTTTTGGCGAGCCCACTTTCAGGTCCTGTCTGTCCTCACCAAAGCGTGCTCAGAATAGGCTGGGTCCCCGGAAGGCAAGTGACCCAAAAGTGGGGCAGAGGAGGGTCTGAGCAGGGGAACGGGTGCCGAGAGTGGAGGGCCTGCAGCCACAACCCCTTTCCTTGGCGGTGCCAGGACCAGCAGGCAAGGGAATGGAGGGACACTGGTCTCTTCGTCACTGCTCCAAGGAGGCAAAGGACATGCACTTGGCTTGGAATTGTCCCCTGGGTGCTGCTGTGATGTGTCCCAAGGCAGGTCACTGAGACTTTGCAGGGGCTAGGTGCACAAGAGGTGCTGAAGAGAGGGTACACAGGGGTCTGAAGAGAGAAGAAGGGGCGTGGATGATGTCCAACAGTAGGTAACACAACCCATCAAGAGGATCCCAACTCATGCCCTGGAGACTGACCTGAACCTGTTAACACAGCACAGAGCTGAGTAGCAAGACTAACATCCCTTCTGCTCAACCGGGGACACAGCAGAGCCTGTGTGCGGGGTGTCTGGTGGGCAGAGAAATACGACTCCTGGATCCTGGGGTAGGCAAGTCATATCCCTGCCCCGGGCCTCAGTTTCCCATTTGGGCATGTATTACAATATTCTGTCTGAATTCTAGTTAGGCTTCTTACCTGCCTGCTTTTGACCACCTCCGCCCCCACTGATATCTTGAGCTCCTTTGGTAGGCACTCTTCTTTACTGGCTAGGCTTCTAGTAGGCGCCTAATAGGTGCTGGATTCATGAGCAGTTGAAACTCAACGTCCTCTATGCACCTACTCCGTGCCAGACTTGTTACCAGGTGCTTCCTCTATGTTACCAGGGATCCTCCCACCACGCTGCGGGAAGGACGCCTTAATCCCCATTTGACAGCTGAGGCAACTGAGGTTCAGAGTGCTCAGCGCTGGTGTGCGTTAGGGTAGGGCTGGGACCAGCCGTCTACATGGGGGCTCCAAACTAGAAGCTGAGTATAGGCCCTTCCCGGCTTCTCGCTGTGACAGCAGGCGGGCAACCGTGGGGTGGGAGCCGGCAAGGGCGACCGCAGGCTGGGCGACAGAAGGAACACAGTCTGAGGACACCACTGAAGTGCGTCTTCAAACACTGCGGCCGCACTGTGGGCTCCAGGAAACCACAGCCGCCCACATCCCAGCCGTCCAGGCCAGCCTGGGGCAGGAGGCAGAGCTGGCGGTGGCAGGGCCGCGGAGGGGCATGCAGGCGGCAGGAAATGGGGTGGGAGAGGGCTGTGCCAATCTCACCCACAGAAAACTTCAGCCAGTGGCGGAGCCCGCGTTCACATGTTAAGAATTTCAAGGCAGCGACAGCAGGGTATTAGACCAAGCGTGGACCCCTCTGAGCATGGGCCCTTTGGGTTTCATATCCACGAAGCTGGCCCTGGCCAGTAGGTCCTTTGCCTGGCTCCCAGCTTCAGGGTTCTTAGCTTGGGATTTAGGCTGCAGACGCTGCCCTACAAAAGGCCTTGCCCCTCATTGTCTGGGCGAGGCCCATGTAACCCACAACAAGGGGCATGGCAGGAATGGGGCTGGATGTCAGGAAGACTCCTGCCTTGGACCCTTTTGGGGCTGTGTGGACGGAGCCAGGCCCACACGCTGCTGTGATGGCCAGCAGGCAGGTGTTTGGGGCTGGGACTGCCCAGTGACTGCTCAGGGATATTGTGCTGCCGCTCCCACCGTGAGTGTGTTAGGGAAGGGGTCCAGGCCCTACCAAAGGCATCCAGAGTCCTGACCAGGCCAGCCCCAACCTCAAACTTGCAGAAGATCCCAGGTTCCGGTGGGTCCCCAGCACTGGCAGGCGGCTTGGCCTCCAGAGACAGGTACCCCATCACCAGAGAGGGACTTGGGACTTGTGAGAGACTGCGTCCCCAGGGCTGACTTTTGGCAACAGGGCCGATGATGTCCATTGGCTCGTGGTGCCCTGAGGGGCTGGGCCAAGACTTGATTTGAGCTTTCCACTGTAGTACCCAGCAGTGGTACGTATGAATGCCCTCATACGGTGGGCACTCAGGAAATACTGGGTGAGTGAGCACATAATGAGAGGACATCGGCTCTGCTCTGCTTGTCCCAGGGCTGGCACCCAGCTCAGGGGCCAAGGAAAGGAAGCACAGTATGCTCCTGGTTGGCAAAGCAGCAGGGCATGTACCATCCACACAAGAGTTTTGGTATGCACATAATGCATGCGCATGTGTCAGTGTATGTGGGGACGTACGTGCACAGGATGTACTGGTGGATAGAGGGTGTACATATATAGGTGGATGCACGTGCTCGTGTATGTGGGTGAGCACTTGTATGGGTGGGGTATGTCCGCAAGGTGTACACACACATGCGTATGTGTGAGGGAGTGCCCATTCCCACTTGGGGTACCTGCTTGTGTGGAGGTACCTGTGTGTGGGAGTGTGCCACCAGACGCCCAGTCCTCCTCTGCTTCCGGACTCCATCTCCCCGCTGGTCGCCCTGCCTCCTCTGCCCTGCACAGACAGGGCCTAGTGGGGAGAGGAGAGCTGGAAGCACAGTGCCGGTTATGTCTGGAACTGCCCCTCACTCACCATGTGTCCTTGGGTGACTCATGGTGACTCATCAGGCCTCCGTTTTGTTGTCTGTAAAAGGGACTTATGACAGCACTCCCATGATAAGGCATAAAAAACGGTGCCTGGCACCCAGTGAGAGCTCCAGAAAGGATAGTTATTATATCTTGGCTCAGGGCTGTGGCTGCAATGGGTACCTGGGCTGGCACTGAGAGCAGAGCCGGAGCCTGCGTCCGTCCATCACCACAAACATGATGGGCAGGTTCCACACGCTGGCAGCCCGGGCCAGAGAACGAGCGGAGACGGGTGGGGTGGGGTAGGGGAGCTATGGCCCCAACAGCTCCTCTCAGACTCTTCAAGGGCCCCAGAGAGACTGCCAAGGAGTCCCCCGATCTGGAACATACATGTGATGGGGATGGTAAGGCGGTGGCATGATGGCTCCCGTGCCAGGCAGCTCTTTAAAAACAGTCCTCCCGGGGCAGGGGGAGCTGGGCCCCAGAGGCCACCCACCCACTGCTGGGATGGGCCGCTGTGCAGGGCGAGGTAAATCACCCGAGATTGCCCTCTGGAATGTGGTCGCTGTGAAAGGTAACACGGCAGGTTACTGCTACATAAACACAGTTAAACTATTTACGATGGCCGTGGCCTGGCGGCCCCAGGAAGACCCTGCCATGTGGGGGTGGGTGGGCCCGCCTCGGCTTTGCGGCCCACCGGGGTTAGGAGAAGGATTTATTTTGGCAAGAGCCAGGTCCTTGGCACTTTCCCGCTGCCACCCAACCCAGGGGCCCGGCGCTGGCCCAGTGGAAGTATCTTCTCACGGGCCGAATAAATGTGTTTTGAAATTACGGTGAGTAGAACAACAAAATCCCTTCTTTGTTTTATTCTGGCCCTTGCTGTTTGGCATGGTTTGCAGAGGACACTTTTTTAAGTCAGTAGGCGCTGTCGCCACCACGTCCCTAGGATACACTGGGGCAAATTTCCATGTGAGATCCTGAGGGAGAACCTGAGACGGAAGACTCAACCCTACCCCCAGGAGTTCCCATCCATGGGAAGAACCAGGCTCTGCCCTCAGGAGCCTCCAGTCTGAAGGTAGAGGCACAGTTTCTGGTCTTAGCTCCCCTCTCCACTCCTCCCCAGTTCAAGAGTGGAGGCCAGTCTCTGAGCCCTGGTAGCCCCTCCCAGCTTCTGGGTGTACTGGACCACGCAGAGGCTCTAGGCCTCGGGCAGACTCCGGGAACAGACTGCCTTGGAGGGCAAAGACCCTAAGGGTAGCCATAGCTATTCAGGCACTCCAGGAGGAACAGGACACATTTCAGGGCAAGGCCCCCTCTGTCCTCAGCACAGGTTCTCACGTTGGTTTTTTGTCTTCCTCTAGAAGCGCCATCACCTACCTTTAAAATGAGACGAGGGTCATCAAAGAGCTCATGGAGGCTGGTCAGCACTTGAGGGGTTTATTATCAGGGCATGGGAGCCCTGCCCACCAGCCCTTCCACCTTCCACCAGCCCTTTCAGATCTGCCTTTCCACCCCTGCCCCAGGGACTGGCTTCCCTCCAGCCCCCGCATGTTTGTCCCTACAATCCTTGTACCTAGAGCACCCTCTTACCCTTTCTCGCCCTGAGCACAGAGCACCTGCAGGACGCGCCTGCCTGAGCAGCTCCATCAGCGAGGCTTCTCTCTCCCAATTACCTACACAGCGCAATCTGGGCTATCTGATTGTCCCGCTGTGCCTCTCAGCTCTTCAGTTAGTAGTCACCACCATCGATGGAAGGCTTGGCCACGCCTGACCCTGGGCCTGTAGCTTACACACATTCTCTCCAATTCCCTACCACCTCCAAGTCAGCGGGAATTTGGGTTCTTACAGAAATGAGGAAACCATGGCCAAGAGAGTTGGGTCATCTCCCAAGGCCACACAGCTGTGAGTGAGGCGGGGATTCCGACCACTGAACCACCTTGCCCGCTCGACAGCTCACCCCAAGGAACAAGGAACAACATGTCCTCTATTAGGTGGGGTCAGGTGGGTTATTTTTTAAAATAATCAACAGCAGGACTCATGTACACAAGTGAGGTTAACATTCAAAGAGGTCACCTGAGAAGGGAATAGTTATTCTAACCATGCCACCTTGATCAGTGAATTTTTTATTCTTTATATTTTATTTATTTATGTCAACAGGTGCAAAATAGAAAAGGTCAAAAAACCAAATCTTTGTCCCTGCCCTATCCCAGTCCCACTGTTCCCTCCCTTCTGGCAGCTTCCACCAAGGTGGATCTACCCTGAAGTATCCCCTGTCTCCACAAGCATTCATTTCCAGAGCATTCTTGCCCTGCTCTTCTGGCGTTTTGGGCACAAGCACTTTTAAGACCAATTAAACTCATCTCATCAGAATAAACTTTTTGTTAACCCAGTTTCATTCATCACATGATTCACTCAAATTGATTTCAAACACCATTTTTTCAAAACATGGGAAACAGCTTTATCCACCAGTGTACAGTGCTTACGTACAGATCCTTTTGTCTTTAGTCTTACAGAATCCACTTATTTCCAAAACTACTCCCATCAGCACCTTTCCCTTCCATCCCTTTCAGTGAGGTCGCTGAATGCTTCTGTAATACACCTAGTTTCTTTTGTCACATTCTGCATTCCATCTTGCCATCTCCCAACATCCTAAGCAACTTTGGATCACTTGCATGCATTAAGGTCCTCTATGGGTTTTGACAGTTGTGGTGTCACATATCCACCACGTGGTATCATACAGAATAGTTTCATCATCCAAAGCAATTCTATTATTCACCTTCCTTCTACCCTAAACCCCTATCCATCACTGATTTGTTTACCATCTCTATCACTTTGCCTTTTCCACAATGTGCTCTAAATGGAATCATATGGCATGTCACCTCTTCAGACTGGCTTCTTTTGCTTAACAATATGCATTTAAGATTCACTTGTACCTTTGTGTGGCTTGGTAGCCCACTCCTTTTTATTGCTAAACAGTATTATATAATGTATAGGTGCCACATTTTGTTTATTCACTCACCTATTAAAGTGCATCTTGGTTACTTTTAGCAATTACATCTTTGGCAACTCTGAATAAATTGTTGTTATAAATATTCAAGTGCTGGTTTCAGTGTGGACATAAGTTTTAAAATCAGTTAAGTAAATACCTACGAGTGCACTTGTTGGATCATATGGGAAGATTGTATTTAGTTTTCTAAAAAACTGCCCAACTGTCTTCCAAAGTGGTTGTACCATTCCCACCAGCAGTGGGAGTTCCTATTGCTCTATATCCTCACCAGCAATTGATATTGTCAACATTTTGGATTTTGTATGTGTGTGTGTCATTCTAATAGTCCTTTTACAGGAGAAGGAAATTTTTTTTTAATGGGGACGAGGTTGGGTGGCAGAGACATGTAGCACTCCCCAAATACCCACATGCTCCCACACTTCCTAGATGTTGGTATATCTGACTTCCCAGGTTCCTGAGAAACTACGGAGGGCAGAGTCCCTGCAGATCTGTCTTGGCCAAATAGTGTGAGCACTATTAATGGTCTACTGAGATTTCAGGGCAAATTTGTCACTGCAGCAAAGCACGGTCTATCCTGACTCTCACAACCAGCCACTGGGTCATGCCATTGGCCACTGCTTATATCATCAGAGTCCCCTGAACCTGGTGGTGTGCTGGCCTAGGAAAAGCTACTGAGAGGAGGGAGATCATGCCATGAACTCGTGTTTACTGAGCCCCATTGAGTGCCTGGCCCCATGTGGCCTGTGTGTCTATGTTGCCCCATGTACTCCTCAGGCCTGTCATGGAGGAAGTTCCGCTTCTGCTGTCTGCTCTCACCACTCCCTGGGCCTTATCGCCCCAGATGCCACGTGGGGGTTGACATACAACTGGGCTAACTCTTCTGACAACAGAGCAATCCTTACGGGATACCAAAGGGAGATCTCCCCCCCACTCCTAATCAAGGCCTCAAAAATTCCTGCAATGTCCCCCCAAAAGTTTTACCTGATTAAGAGGAAGCAAGTCTCAGAAGCTCTGTTCTACCTTCTGCTGCATCTTTTCTTTACACTCAGGCTTTGGTTTCTGCTAACGCCAGCCTTTCTAGATCCCCAGTTGTCAAGAAGACATGTGCCCAGGGCACTTAATAGGACTCTTCTTGGCTGGTGGCCTGGCCCTGCCTAGAACCTCTGAGAGTGGACCACAGCTGAGCTGCAATGTCTACACCCTCCCTGTCTCCTAACCACAGTGTTGGGGGCTGCCCAGGGCAGGGAGCGTGGTGTTCTCTCACAAAGTGAAGTGGAGTGATGCTCACAGGGCTCAACACCAAGACCTTGAACTGGTTAGCGCACTGTTATGATGAGCGGGGTTGTGGATATGTGATGATATTAATTACATGCTGATTTATTTCATCCTTGGTCTTGTGAAATGTGGTGCACTTGCCTTCCCCCCTCCTTCCCTCTTTTCCCCCCAATGACTGTAAACTCCTGGGGGCATGGCAGAGAGTGGGGCAGGAAGGCCTGAGAGAGCTGACTAAATTACCGGGCCACGTAGGCCAGGATTTGCTTCCTGGCTGCTGTGACCCTGGGTTACCGCCCTGAGTCCGGGATTGGGTAAGGCTTATGGGCTTGGCATCGTGCCTGGCAGAGAGGAAGCTCTCGGGAAACCATAGCCATTGTTATCATGATTGTTCATTATTCTTTTAGCCTATCAGCTGAAGGATGATTTTTCCATTGCTTCATCCCTGCTCTTGAGAAGCAGCAGGATACAGATCAGTGTTGTCCAATAGAACTTTCTGCAGTGATGGAAATGTTTATCATCTTCACTGTCCAATGTGGTGGCCACCGCCACATGTGGCCACTGAGCACTGGAGAGGTGACCGGTGTAGCCGAGAGCCTGGTTTGTCATTCATTGCACTTAGCTCGAATGAATTCAAAGGTAAATAGTCACATACTTTCAGTGGCTATTGTGTTGAATAGGTACCGGTGTGGCCGAAAGAGCACAGGCTCTGGGATAGACCCCATGGGCTCCGGTCCTGCTTCTGCTACTTTGTCACCGTAAGACCTTGGGTCTTATTCTGCTGCTCTGGGCCTTAGCCTCCTCATCAGGAAAATCTGGACTTGATGGTACCGACCCCATAGGGTGGTTGTGATTCCTGTGTGCGTTCATGCACATAAAGTACCCCACTTTGGAAGTGTTCAAAGACCCTTCACTGTGACAATCATTCCCACTGGCACTGCTGCTCAGCCTGGAATCCACGGGCATGAGCGCGCCTTGCACTGGATGGCAGTATCTTGAGGGCAGGGCCCCATTGGTTCATGTTCTGAATCTCAGAACCCAGGGAGGAGAAAACCAGAGTCCATTAACCAAGAAACACAGGAGACTCAGAATGCCAAGAGGCGGGTAAGGACAGGAGGCAGTCCTGATGCTAGCTTGGCCAAGGCTTCCCCTCTCCCCATGTTGGTGGCGGACTGTCACCCTTCCTGGGAAGGGGAGGACTTCGAGAGGCAGGGTGAGGTGACCTGAGAGAGGGGCTTTATGGGCTCAGGGTCAAGAGGCCTCCTCCGTTACAAGTTCTGTGGCCAGGGAGCTGCAGGAGCCAACCTGTGTCCCTCAACTCCTCTCCAAACACGAAGGTTTGATTGATCCACCTGCCAAACTCAGCCCTGAAGCCAGAGGTCAGGAGGGCTCTACCAGAAAACAGCAGGCTTCTAAGAAATGGGAGGTCTGGGTTCGACGCCAGAGCCCTGGAGCCGGGTCTTTGGAATTCCCCTTTCCTCTTCATCCAAAGGAGGAACTGAACGCCTCAATTTCAGGGAACAGCTGCAAGCTTGTGTCCCTTCCCCTCAGCTTTTTGCACAAATAAAGACCTGAAAGTGGCAGGGGTGTGAAGGCCACGCGGAAATTTCCAGACCCCAGGACTCTTGGCGTCCCTAGAGGCACAGGCCCAGATTACCCAGAGCATTAGACAGTATCAGAAGCCAAGGGCCTCTGAGGGTCTCCAAAGTTCCTGCTTCATCCGCTCCCTCCTCATCTGTCCTGGACTCAGTAAGAAATGATAGGCTCTGAAGGCAGGGCCCAAGTCTCCACAGGCGGTAGCCCACGAGAACACCTGCATCTCCCAACACAAGGTCAGAGTCCCCCCCCGGCTCCCCACTCCCCCAGTGTCTGGGACTCCTTATTCTGCAGCTGGGAGCAACCCACCCTCAACAGCCACAGAGAAATGCCACATTCCCTAGGGACCCCAAAATTGCCCGGGGCAGGGGCAGGGGACCATCTTTGTCCACTTTCCTTGGTATCAGGGTAAGAGACAGCAGGGGGCATGAGATTAGACTCCAGAAGGGACTTCCTGATGGTGAGAAATATGAGACAGTAGGTTGTAGGAGCCAGTTATATTCGACCTTCTGCTGGGGCTGATGGGGAAGGACTCTGGTAGAATGAGATGATGGGAAGTGTGGGATTTGAAATACACAGGACACATGACTGATATGATCTCTTGGCTGGATTTGGAGTCAAACTATTTCAGTTTAATCCCAGCCAGGCCACTGGCCTTGGGCTAATTGTTGAATGATACTTCTATTCAGTTTCTCCATCTAGCAAATGAGGATGAAGAGATTCACCCCCCTACCACCACCACGCTGTTCTGAGGAGAGAAGGATGCCATGTCGGGAGGCCGTAGCCCAGTGCCTGGCACATTCTGGGCAGTGGAAAGGTGGCTGAGTCTAAGCAGGCCGGGGCTTTAGAGTACAGATGGAAGGTAGGCTGGGAGCCAGGTGCCAAGCCCCCATGGGAGAGACTGGTCACCACACTGGAGATGGCTGAGGGTCCCACTCCATGTGCCCAGGCTGAGAGCCTTCCAGCCCCAGCCTCGCTCCTGTACCCCTCTTCAAGGAAAACCTGGGGGACTGTGAGAAAACTAGGACCCCTCAGGGAGATCTATGCCCTTCCTGCAGACCCCTATTTCTCCCCGACCTGGGGACTCTCATTTGCCAATCTCAGGAGGCCCCCCATGCAGCTGCTCAGAAGGAGCTGTCTTTCCCCAGACAACCTTGTTCTTCCCCTGGAAAGACCCTCAGGGAGCCCCTAGAAAGACCCAGGGCTGTAAGCCAGTTTGCCTAGTTGCCTTTCAGACCCAGTTCTGGTGAGTGTGGGAGCTGGGAAGCCATTGGTGATCAGTGGGTGTCAGCAGGTAGGCAGGTTTGCATGGAGACACACTTCCCACCAGACTCAAGTGTAGCCTCAGTGCCCGTCTGAACCTTGTGGTGAGACAGGAATGCAACTGGCCACCCTAGTCCTGGGCTGAATGGCCTTCAAGGGCCTCCCTCCCCTGTGTCTTGTCATGAGTAAGAAGAATTCTGGCCACTGGGCTGTAAACAGCCTTACAAAGTCAGTGTAGGCAAGACCTCCTGCTGCTGAGAAGGGAATGGAGAGAGATGGTGAGGGCTGGGGAATTCCAGAGCTCTATGAACCCAGTGGGATTATTTTGTTGTTTTGAGTAGGGGTCTCACTCTGTCGCCCAGGCTGGAGTACAGCGGCACCAGTATAGATCACTGCCGCCTTGACCTCCTGGGCTCAGGCAATTCTTCCACCTTAGCCTCTCAAGTAGCTGGAACTACAGGCACACACCCGGCTAATTTTTTGATTTTTTTGGTAGTGTCACGATCTCCGTATTTTGCCCAGACTGGTCTTGAGTCCCTGGGTTCAAGCAATCTTCCCGCCTTGGCCTCCCAAAGTGTTGGGATCACAGGCGTAAGCCACGGTGCCAGGCCCCCAGTGGGAGTTTTAAATTCAGTTTGGGGCCTTTTGGATGTGAAGGGACAAAGCTCTTGTTATGAGTTGAGACCAGCTCTTACACACTTAGACAGGGGGATTTCTAGGAGCAGGGCTGTGTTCTCCCATCGGATTGGCCCTGGAGGGTGGGGGGAGTTGTCTCAATCAGCTATGATTATCCCATGGTTAGAATAAGACCACGGGGTCTCCAGAAGGAAGAAATCTCTAACTTGCAGTGTCCAGGATCTGAGAGTGACTTGTCACCAGTGAGGACAATACAGGGGCAGAGGGGGCATTTTTAACCTTCCTGAAAAGCTGTGTACCCCTGGAAGGGTCTCTTGGTTTTCTTCCCCTCACCTCTACTAGTCCTCACAGAGAAAGGAGAGCCAGGGGCTGAGGTAGCCTAGAGTAGGGCCAGGAATGTGGCTGAGGTGTGGCTAGCCGGTCCACTCCAGGTATCCCCTTTCGTTTTCTCATTTCCCTGCCCCTCTCCCCTAAGCCGGCCCCTCTGGCCTCCTGGTGGTCCTGGGTGGCCTAGTGGGACCCCAGATGGGCATCTTCCTCCCTCCTTCACCCACAGAGGAGGGCGCCAGGCTGCCCACTGCCAGGTACAGAGGACAAAAATACCCAGTGGAAAAACACGTGACTCCAGGTCAAACATTAACTGGCAGGGCCTGGTGTGCCAGCCACAGTGTCCCTTCCCAGGCTACCTGGCCACCAACACGCAGCTGGTGGCAGTGTCCTCTCCCTCTGAACACTGCAACAATTCTCAGACACTCACCCACATGCTTCCAGCAGAATTCTTCAGGAAGCAAACCAGCACTCCCTGGGGACCCAGGCCCCAAGGTTGTAGGTCTGGCCAGCCCATCCAGACTGGTGGCTGCCAGGATGCACCTCCCTCCTGCTCGGACTGGGGTCTTCCCTGAGCTCTCTGGGGCTCCAGGCCATCCCAGCTCCTGGGCAAAAGCAGCGCCTCTGATTCCTTGGGGGAGGAGCCCCACTCAGAGAGCCTTGGTTCCTCAGGTCTCCCTCCTGCTGCAAAGCTGAGCTTGCAGAGAGCCAGAAGGAAGATGGGCAGAGGGAGGGAAGTGGGAGAGCAGGGAGTCTGGCCAATGCTGGCATCCACCCCCTAACATGCTGGGAGGCCACCTGGAGGAGGTGCTGGGGAGAGGCGGGCAAGTGAGAAGCTCCCAGCCCCATCGTTGTCTGGGGAAGGGGAGGCCAGGTAGGTGGGTATTCCTCCTGTGGGCCAAGATGGCTCCACCCCTGTGCCTCAGGCCCACCAGGCAGCACCTGTGCTATCCCCACAGCTGTCTGACCCTGGGCCCTGACTCCTCACACACCCCTGGGGGCCAGTGCCCAGTGGTTCTAGGAATTGCCTGCACCGCAGCCTTGAGCCTGGGCCAAATGCCCCATTTTCTGTCAAGGAAGCTTGGTCATGCCCAATGAAAAGAGCACAGTCCATCTGGACACAGCACGACTGCCTGTCACTCCTGCTGGCTTGAGGATCCATGGGTCCCGCCTAGAACCCAAGTGGGATTTGGGGAGCCCGGGGGTGTCTGGGGCCAGGAAGCACTCTGATATCATGACAGCTTCACAGGGCACAGTAGAGAGCATGTAAATATTAACTTTTAAGGGAAACAGAGGGTTTGGGCAGAGGTCAGCAATGGCCTTGCCCGCCTACCCTGGGCAGTCAAGAGCTAGTCCTGACCCCGGGTCAAGAGTCCAAGCACTGGACAGAAAGCTGGGAGGCTGGAGCCTGGCCTCTGAGAAACAGCAGGGTTCCCCAGGGACAGGAATTCCCACCCAGGACTGTTGCCTAGCTTCCTCGAGATGGTTCTCACCAGGGTGGGGGTCACTACGCCAGGACAGGCTCTGGAGACAGCCTCCAAAGGTCTGGCCCTGCTGTTGAGCCAGTGGTCACAAAGGAGGATTCGAGGGCTTTGGAAGCCTTTGGTTTAGAGCCAAGTTCTTCCACTTAAGAAGCCACATGGTCTTGCGTGAGTTTTACCAAACCTCTCTGAGCCTCAGTTGGCTCATCTATAAAATGGGCACAATTGGGCATGGTGGTGCGTGTCTATAATCTCAGCTACTTGGGAGGCCAAGGTGAGAGGATTGCTTAAGCCGAGGAGTTTGAGACCAGCCTGGGCAACATAGCAAGATCCTGTCTCAAAGAACAAATATATACATTTACTTTTCAAAATAATAAAAATAAAACGAGGACAATGTTATCCAGCTCTCACAATGTTCCAGAGATCCTTAGCTGATTTTTATGCAATGTCTGGCACACAGAAGTTATTCTACAGATGGTCACTCTGTGGTTTTCCTCTCCGTTCCAGGCCTTGGTTTCCTCATCTGTAAAATGGAGATAATCACGCCCAACTCACAAGACTAAATGAGCTGGACTTTGTATTGTTATTGCTCAAGGATGCTGGTCCGTCAGTGTCAGCACCGTTGTCATCTGCTCCTCTTTGTTTGGCCATCTCTAAGGGCCTCAGCTGGAGGTCCAGGGCTCTCAGCACCTGCTCCCTCAACACAATCACACACCCCGCTCTCCTCATTCCCTGCCCCGGCCAAAACGGCATCATATCTCCCTCATTATCACACTGACATTTGCTTTGGCCCTCAGAGCAATTACCTGTTGAATTCTGTTGAATGGAACAAAGGCTGAGAAGGGAGGCAGATCCCAGGATGGCCAGAAGCCCGGCTTTGTGAAGGGAGAGTTACAGGCCGAGGTGCTGGTCTGTGCCCTGACCTCAGGCCCCAAGAACAAAGCTGAAGATGCCGGGAGGTGGGTGGGACGGGGGTCAGGATTAAATTCCCCTGGCCCAGGCGTCGGAGCTGGGGGAGGGAGATGTTTGCATCTGGATGCCATCTGGAAGAAGGCAAACACCGAGGGGCCACTCGAGGAAATGCCTCGCCGGCAGATCAAATCCTGCAGAGAAATCACCAAGCCCTTGAAGCGAATGTCTGAGGGAGAGGAATGTGTCTGGGAAGTGCTGGGGACTTGGGGGGGGAGGGACCTAGCTGGGAAGAGGCCAAGGGGAGAGGAAGGAACAAGCTGGGGCCTCTGGGGGGCTTCCCTGGGCCAGTGGTCCCTCACTCCCAGCAGACAATGTGGCTTCAAACCTCCAGGCTGGGAGGGCTAAAGATGAGGCCCCCAAACATGAGGAGGGTCTGCATTGCCTCAGAATTCTGGGTCTAGCTCCCTGAACCCCCACCACTTGTCAGACCCCAGCCCTAGAGTGCTGCTACCCTTCAGATCAATTGTGTCCACATAGCACCTACTGTGTGCTCAGTCCCAGACGGAGAGTCCTAGACTCTCAAAGGTGTGGATCTGCTTGAACTGGTAGCTTTGAAGTCTGACAGACCTGGTGTAACGCAGTAGCCCCAAATCGGAGAGGGCTTGCATGAAATGTTTACCTATTCCAAAGAAGTCACCTGGAGGTTCAGAAAGGAGAGACGTTAGTTTATTAAAACGTATGAGAGGCACCGATGGTGGCCAGTTGGTGAGGAATCTGCACCTTGGGACAGTACAGAAAGTAGTTTTATCAAGCAAGTTAATTATTCAAATTGCTGTACGGTGTTTAAAATTACATTGATTGGGCTGGGCTTGGTGGCTCAGCCTGTAATCCCAGCACTATGGGAGGCCAATGTGAGTGGATTGCCTGAGTCCGCGGATTCGAGACCAGCCCAGCAACTTGGCGAGACCGCGTCTCTGCAATAATAATAAAAAAATTAGCCAGGCATGGTAGCACGTACCTGTAGTTCTTGCTACTTGGAAGGCTGAAGAGGAAGGCTCTCCGGAGCCCAGCAGGTCAACGCTGGGGTGTCCATGAGTATGCCACTGCACTCCAGCCTGGGTGACGGAGTGAGACTCCAACTCAAAAAAAAAAAAAGAAAGAAAGAAGTACATTGATTAAGAGTGACGCCTACATTGCTTTCAGCTTTGCTCAATCTCTTGCACCTCCATGCCACATTACTGGGAATATGCATATCCTTCAGAGACCAGCCTTGACCAGAGGCCGCTCCCTGAGGGAAGGAGAAGAAAGAAGCCAGGTACAGTGGGAAAGAGTCTATGTCTGGACAATACCTTACGCCTGGTTCAAATCCCGTCTCTCCTTAAACTGGTATTCACAAAAGTCAACTTCCTTGGTCAAGCCATTTTCTCATCTGTTAAAGGGCATCATCTAGCAGCTTCTCAGGCCCCCCCGGGAGAGAGGTCGTACTAACCCTGGAAGGGGCTTCTGAGCAAGGGTTAGGGGGACTCCCAAGCCTCCACGACTGAGGATTGTATACTCTAATTTTCAGGCAGCTCCCCAGGGTCCACCCTGCAGATGTAATGAGCAGAGGCTGACCCTGCCCTGTTCAGGGAAGGCACTTTAAGATGTAACCCTAGGGGATAATAAGGAGACAGCTCACCCAAAGTCACCAGACGGGTGCAGGACCTGGACACCTTGACTTTCTCCCAGCTGCTGCCCTTATAAACCAGGCCAGGCAGGCGATCACAAGTGTGTACGCACACATGCACACCTTGGTGTGTTTTTTCACACACACAATGCAGGAGTGTGTGTGCAAGTTTTTGTATCTGTGGATGTACATGTGTTCTTGCCTATGTTTGTACTTGTGTTTTTTGTGTGCTTATGTGTATGTTTGTGCAAATGTGTTTGTGTGCTTTCATGTGTGAAAAATAGTGCATGTGTTTGACTGTGCTTGTCTACATTATGCAAATATGACTTGTATATTTATGTGTGTAGATGTATATTTACATATTTATGTGTGTGTGTTTGTCTATCCAATGTGTGTTTATACTGTGTGTGTCTATGTCGGTGTACGTATACATGGGTTATGTTTGTAAATAAGGTATATATGTGTTTCTGTGTTAATATGTTTGTGGGTTTAACATGTCCATGTGTAACTTGCTTGTGTGTTTTTGAGTTTGCATGTATGCCTGTGTGTGTGAATATGAAATGTAATTGTGTCTGTACGTATGTGGATAGAATGATCTCAGGGGTGCACATACGAAGTGTATGTGAATAATGTTCACGTTTGTATATCTGTGTGTGTAACATGCATGGTGTGTGCCTGCCTGTGCTGTGGAAGGCAGCCCAGCACATAAGGAATATCCCTGGATCCACAGATAAAGGAAGGGGCTCAGACCCCAGTCCCCCAATCAGGAGGCATTGAAGTACCAATTTGGCCTTTTTGAGCCTCCGTAGACCCTGCTGTACCTGAGCCAGCAGTGACCCCTGCCCTGCCTTCTACCTTTAAAGCCCTAGCAGGCAGCCTACTGCACGACCCTCCCGCCAAGCACAAGAGGACCTGCTGGGTCCCGTCTTGCTCCCAGGTCTGCAGAGGAATTGGATGCAGGGTGGGCCCTCAACCTGCTTATGGTCTAGGTGTAGAGGCAAAATTGAACGCAGAAAACAGTGAGAGGAGAGAAAAGAACCTGGAGGGGACTGGTATGAGGATGTACTCCCAGGGGCCAGGAGAGGCCAGGTAGGCAGGCTGCACAGTGGGAAGAGCCCGTCAAATCCCAGTTCTGCCACATATTTGCTCTGAGATTGTGGGCAAGTCACTTAACTTCTCTGTGCCTCAGTTTCTTCATCTGTAAAATGGGATCATAATAGTGTACACTTCAGAGGGCTACTATGAGGATGAAAATATGCTACTAAGTGGAAAGTGCTTAGAATAGTGCTAGGTGTACAGAAAGCACTCAATAGATGTTAGCTGTTATTATTATCAGAAAGTGAGAAGCCACTGAATTATTTCTAAGTATGCAGAAAATTAGACAAACACCACCAACAAAAGATCATCATCAATTTCAGGGAGGATAAAAAGTTGTGCAAAGGATAAAAAAAATAATCGGAATTTACTAAATGGCTGAACCCTGGGTGTCCATGGTTTTACAAGGTCACGTTCCCTTCCCATCTACCAGAATGACCCAAGAATCATGGGTGGGGTGGGGATGGGGTATGTGAGCTGGGGACACGGCAGATGGGAGAGAACCAGCGCCTAGAGAATCTGTCACTTCAAGGGGTCACGGTCGCCTCGGCTCAGAGAGACTGCCATGTTTATTGGAGCCTCACAGAACATGACTCTCTATGTGCATAAGCAACTATGATAAAAACCGAAAAACCAAACCCATTTAAACACATCAAGTAGAAAACTGGGCCTCGTGGTCAAAGTGTAGCTGAGCCTTAAGTCTTGACCGGAGGACATTGGTGATCTACCTCAGCAGAGGGTGGGACAACAGGATGAAGGCCTCCTGGGGTGAGCGCGCCTGGGAGGGGGACTGCCCCTACCCTGCCCCAACCCAGACATGACCTTAAGTGAGAGTGAGGAAGTGTCCCGAAGCTCAGTCCTGGTTTTTCTGTTTTCCTTTTTCTTTTTTTGAGTCAAGATCTCACTCTGTTGTCCAGGCTGGAGTGCAGTGGCACAATGACAGCTCACTGCAGCCTTGACCTCCTGGGCCTCAGGCAATCCTCCCATCTCAACCACCCGAGGAGCTGAGACTGCAGGAGCACACCACCACGCCTGGCTAATTTTATTTTTGTTTATTTTTTTTTACTTTTTGTAGAGATCAGGTCTGGCCATATTGCCCAAGCTGAAGCCCTGGTTTTTAAAAGAAGTCAGACTTGGGATGTTATGGCTTTAACTGTCCTGGTGACTGCTCCTCTCTCCCTGCACTGACTACATTGGCCTCCATTTCAATGAATAGATATGAAGAGATATAATAATATGAACAAAAGTATATATGCGGTTTGAGGTCTCTTGCTACTCAAGGCCTTTTACATGTTTTACATCATTTAATCCTTACACAACCCTTATAACAGCCTGTTTAGATTTCCATGTTAAAGACAGAGAAATAAGATCTAGAGAGGGTAAGTAACCTGCCCAAGGCCACAGAACAGAGCCAGGTCTGGGACTCAGGCAGTCTGACTCCAGACCATTGATATGAGCCACTGATTACTGAAGAAGGTCGGAAGGAGCAGGGTGGGGAAAGAGATGGAATATCTGGCCCACCTCAGAGATGGGGTATAGAGAAGGAGAAGGTAGGGGGAGCCTCTTGAAAGCAGGTAGCAGCCAGGCCACACTAGATGGCCTTAGTGGATGCGGCCGGGGGAGGCCAGGCTTTCACGGGAGGCAGAGATCCTCAAGTCAGGCATCCCTGCCAGGGCCCTAGCAACCGAGACCTGTTTGGGCAGCCTGTGCTGGGCCAGGTGGTTGGCAGGGCAAGGCGGAGGCAGAGCCTTGAGGCCTTCGGATGCCAAGCTGCTGACTTCAGCCCCCAAATTGGTCCAGAAACCCAGGCCTGGTCCCCAGTGCCCAGTCGGGGCCTTGGTCCTCCCCGTTGTGTACCTGACTGTCCACACTTGCCTTGGTCACTCAGTCACTCCACAAATGCTCACCAAGGGCTCATGGTGTGGTGGAAAGTGGGCTCTGGATCCAGAACTCCGGGGTTTGAATCCTGTTGCCTCCTAGTTGTGTGACCTCACACGAGGTGCTCAACTGCTTTGTGCCTCTGTTTCCTCTCTGTAAATGAAGGTTATCATAGCATGGCTCTCCTAGAGCCGTTGTGAAGATTAGATGAGTTAATACCACTAAAAAACACTTGGTGTAGTGCCTGGCCCACGTATGTGCTCAATTTATCCAGCTACTGCTTCGTCCCTCTGTTAGTGTCTGCAGATACTAATAATAACAGCGGTGCACTTGAGTTGTGCTTCCTTAATCTCTAGTCATGATAATACGAGGACTAGAGCAGGCCTCTCAGCCCTCACGGGATTTTCAGTCTATTAAGGGGAGCTTACATGGATAAGTAACTACTCAATAAAGACATAACCAAGTTCATTGTGTCTGACAGTGGGCACCTGACACGGGCCCTGTGGAAACTGACCCATTGTTGATGGGCTGGGGAGAGCCAGAGGCAACGCTCCCCCTCCAGCTTCCATCAGGGAGAGCAAAGCATGACCCCCCCCGCCCCCCGAAAGAAGGGCTGGCATGTCAGGAGGGCCTCTGTCGGCCAAGGGAGAAGGCGCCATGGGGGCAGGGGCGCGGCTCCTCCCGGGCTGGAGGGCGGGCTCAGGTGCCTCACCCATTCTGTTCTTGCTCTGCCTTCTAGGCGGAGTCCAGATGTTCTCAAGTCCAACCTCAGTGAGGGCTCTGGTCTGCCAAGTTTCCTTTTGGCAGGAATGGTGTGCCTTCTGATGGGGCCGGCTTCCAGAGGCCCGCTTCTCGGCAGGGGGACCGTGCTGACGGTGGTGGCGGGCTCATGCCCGGCCTGGGTGGCAGACCGGTTGCTCCCTCATAATGAATACCTGGGCAGTCCAGGGTCTTCTCGGGCTGTGACTCCTCCCCGTCCTCCTCAGGCAGTGTGGAGAAGGAGGGCCTGCCCTCACCCCCTCTCGCCTTGCCAGACGAGCCAGCCGGGCCTCGCCCGCAGCCGAAGCAACGAGTTGGAGGCAGGACACGCTCTGCCCACCGGCTTCCCGGCTTCCCTCCGCCTCACCCTCGTGTCCGTACTGCTTTGCATTTTTTTTATTTTTATAAAGATGTGGGGTTCAGTGCAGCGCGAGGCATACAAACATTGATTATGCAGGTTCCCCTGTTGATGAGGTGTGACCCTCCCTCCCCTAGCAGTTTCCCTCAACTGCCAATCCCACCCCCCCGACAGTTTCCCACTACTGCCAATCCCTGTCTTATAGCCATATAATCGTTCAAGGTCTGCTTATGAGTGAGAACATATGGTCCTCTGTTCTTTGTTTCTGTCATAGATCACTGAGTATGATCGACCCTAAATCCATCCCAGTTGCTGCGAAATCCGTATGTTTGTCCTTCTTTATGGCTGCATAATATTCCATTGTGTATACGGACCACATTTTTTTTTTTTTATCCAGTCTAGCTTTGATGGACAACATGGTTGGTTCCATGTTTTTGCTATTGTGAATACAGCTGCAACAAACATATGTATGTAAGTATCTTTTTGGTAGAATGATTTGAGTTCCTGTGGGTATATTCCCAATAGGGGAATTGCTGGGTCATATGGAAGGTCAATTTCTAGTTCTTCAGAAATCGCCACACTGTCTTCCAAAGAGGTTGTACTAGTTGGCATTCCCACCAGCAGTGTAGCAGTGTTTCTTTTTCTCCGCATCCTCGCCAGCGTCTGTTGTTTGTTTTATTATTGATGGCCATTCTTACTGGGGTTAGGGGGTATCTCAACGTGGTTTTGAACTGCATTTCTCTGATGATGAGTGAGACTGAGCACTTTTTCATGTCTGTTGGCTGCCCATGTATCTTCTTTTGAGAAGTGTCTATTCATGTCCTTTGCTCACTTTTTAATGAGGCTGTTTGTTTTTTTCCTTTCTTTTTTTTTTTTTTTTTTTTTTTGAGTTGGAGTCTCACTCGGTCACCCAGACTGGAGTGCAGTGGCCACTCCCGGCCACCGCAGCCTCGCCTGCTGGGCTCCGGCAATCCTTCCACCTCAGCCTTCCGAGTAGCCGGAATTACAGGTGCGCGCTACCACACCCGGCTGATTTTTTGATTTATTGTAGAGATGAGGTCTCGCTGCCCAGGCGGGTCTCGAACCCATGGGCTCAGGCAATCCACTCACCTTAGCCTCCCAAAGGCGTGGGATTACAGGCTGAGCCACCGAGCCTGGCTATTTTTTCCTTTCAGTGCGTTTGAGTTCCTTGTGGATCCTAGATGTTAGGCCTTTGTCAGATATACAGTTGACAAATATTTTTTTCCCATTCCATGGGCTGTCTCCCTGCTTTCTTGATGGTTTCTTTTGCTTTGCAGAAGCTTGTTAGTTTGATGAGCTCCCACTTGTCTATCTTATTTCTTAAGGTATGGGCATTCAGGGTTCTGAATAGAAATTGGTTGCCAATTCCAATTTCCATAAGGATGTTTCCCGCATTTTCTGAGATTCTTATAGTTTGAGGCTTTACATTTAGGTCTGTGACTCATTTAGAGTTAATTTTTGTGTATGGCGATAGGTACAGGAGTTTTAATTTTTAATGTTTTGGAGAGATGAGGTCTCACTCTGCTGCCCAGGCTTGGGTGAAGTGGCGTGATTATAATTCACTGTAGCCTTGAACTCCTGGGTTCAAGAGGTCCTCCCAAGTTATTGGGACTACAGGTGTGCAGCATCACGCCCAGCTTCATGCCAGTAATCACGCTATGAACATTTATTGAGCACCTGTTTAGCATTAGACACAATCCTCAACTATTCTGTGAGGTGGGAGTCATCTCCACTTCATAGATGAGCAAACTGAGGCTCAGAGAGCTTAGTAAAGGAGTTAGAAAGACAACTAACTCCAGAGTAGGTTCTGGAAGCCAAGTCGGCTAACACTAGAGCCTAGGACATCGATGACTACCCCTGTCAGTCTTCCCGCTGAGATTCTAATGTCAATAAAGATCATGGCCACCATTACCCTTGCTCATCCTGTGTGCAGGGGTCATCCAAGAGTTTACCAGTCTCAGCTCCTTTCATCCTCACATTGCAGAGATGGAAAATTTGCCCCAGGGCATGCGGCTAAAGGTAGCAGAGCTGGGCTTTAAACCCAGGTGGACTGACTCCAGAAGGTCCATGCTTACCAGCACCCCAGGTAGACGCCAACATCTTGATGCAGAGAAACACTGAGGAATGGGAACAGGTCTCTGAGCTATACTGTAGAGTGAAAACCCAAGACACAGAACAGTATGGTTAGGAGGCGCGCTTGACAGGAGGTGACCATAGTCACATAGACCTGGCTGACCTTGGAGGCTGAGGGCTTGGGGGCTGGAGGGTAGAGGGCTGGGGAGTGTCAGGTCCAGGCTTGTGGTAGCAAGTCCTGAGGATGGGGGTGACCTCTAAGCTAGCAGGTACACAGGACACAGTGCTGAGACCTCAGGTGGCATTGGCTCAGTGCGGGACTCAAGACATCTGTCTGGAAAAAGTCCCTGGGAGGCATTGAAGAGAGGGTTCCACAGCTCTCTAAAGCAGCCTTCAGTCTCTCCCAGAGCTGACTGTACAGAGCTCAGGACCAGCCTCGGGCCAGCAGCTGGCGGGAAGTGCCAGGCCAGACGGGGCTGGGTCCTAAGAAGCTGAGATCGGAGAGCCATGTTATAATGATCTTCATTTACAGAGAGGAAACTGAGGCACAAAGCAGTTGAGTACCTTGTGTGAGGTCACACAACTAGGAGGCAACAGGATTCAAACTCCAGAGCCCACTTTCTGCCACACCATGAGCCCTTGGTGAGCATTTGTGGAGTGACTGAATGACCACAGCAAGTGTGGACAGTCAGGTACACAGTGGGGAGGACCGAGGCCCTGACTGGGCACTAGGGACCAGGCCTGGACCGATTTGGGGGCTGAAGTCAGCAGCTTGGCATCCGAAGGCCTCAAGGCTCTGCCTCCACCTTGCCCTGCCAACCACCTGGCCCAGCACAGGCTGCCCAAACGGGTCTTGGTTGCTAAGGCCCTGGCAGGGATGCCTGTGAAAATACAGCTTCCCAAGACCCAGCACTGGAGACCTTGATTTGTAGGGAATCTGCAGATAGGGTCCCAAATCTATCTTCTTGTTTGATTTAAAAATTATTTTGGCCAGGCACTGTGATTCATGCTGGTAATTTCAGCACTTTGGGAGGCCCAGGTGGAAGGATTGCTTGGGTCCTAGAGTTCAACACAAGCTTGGGCAACATAGTGAGACTTCGTCGCCACCAAAAAAGAAAAAAAAGATAGCTGAGTGTGGTGGTGCGTGTCTGTAGTCCCAGGTACTTGGGAGGTTGAGGTGGAAGAATCACCTGAGCCCAAAAAGTTGAGGCTGCAGTGAGCTGTGATCATGCCACTGCACTCCAGCCTGGGCAACACAGTGAGACACTGACTCAAAAAACAAATTAAAAAAATTAATAAAGAAATAAAAATAAAACAAAAAATATTTGATATAACTTTGAAAAGGTGACAAAAAAGGGAGAAAGGAAATAAAGGAGGAAGAGAGGTAGAGAGAGGGAGGGAGGGAACCAATGATTGCTGAAGAGAACACAGTAAAAAGCAAGTCTCTCTCCCACTCCTGTGTCCCGTCATGGAGACCATCTCCTGGGTCAGAGGTGGCCAGTTCCTCGCCTTCTTCCTGGAGATGTTCTAAGCACAACAAACTCCATATCAGTGCACAGAGAGCTGCCTTATGCTTTCTCATGGCTTTGTTGTAAAGAAGATGTATTTTTAATTTCTCAGCACTTTTTAAAAAAGGCCTAGTTTGGGGAAAAACTGGCCAAGCAAACTTTTGGAACTGACAGATCTACATTCAAATTTTGATTGTAACACTCAGTGTTTAAGTGACTTGGGCAAGATCCATGACCTCTCCAAGCTTCAAGTCTTAGCTTTCCTCTATCTACAAAGAGGGGATAATAATGGTAAAGTTTTAGGCTAGGCACAGTGGCTCAAGTCTGTAATCCCAGCACTTTGGGAGGCCAAGATAGGAGGATCGCTTGAGGCCAGTAGTTCAAGACCAGCCTAGGCAACAAAGCAGACCCTCCTCCCATTTCAACAAAAAATTAAAATTAACCAGGCATGGAGGTGTGGCCTATAGTTCTAGTTACTGGGGAGACTGAAATGGAACAATCACTTGAGCCTAGGACTTTGAGGCTGCAGTGGACTATGATTACGCCCCAGCACTCCAGCCTGAGCCACAGAGCAAGATCTTGTCTCTAAAAAAAATTTGTAAAAGTAGAGTTTTAATGATGATTAGTGATCATTTATGGCCAGTGGCTGTTGCATTCTAGGGTATAATTCGGGGAGGGGGGGATGATACATTTCCACACTGTACAGTATTATGAGAACAATCACAGAGATTGTTTCGGCAAACACATAGTGCTCCAAGATGCGCAGCACTGCAGGACTCCTTCCCACTCGGCCAAGGGAAGAATCTGCAGAAGAATAAGGCAGAAGGAGGATGAGCAAGGAGCAAGCCCCCCCCCCAGCCGCTTCAGCAGCCTGTAAGCAACCCCAGGGAATCTCTGTCCAGGATTCTGCCCCAGAGGTGACGGGTCAGATGGAATGCCTTCCAGACCCTCTCTAGCTCTGGGAAATGAACATGGCGATGCACTCGGCAGAATGCCGAGGGAGAACTTTCTGAGGCGCACCAAACCCACTGTTGGTCTGGATGCCAGGTGTCACTAAGTCAAGGGCTAACAGGACCAGCATTGGCTGGGAATTGCAGCCCTAGGCAGACTGGGGCCACTCTCGTGACTGCTTCGAGCAGGCCTAGCATTCTGCTGTCTCCTGGCCTGGTGGCTCCTGACTGCTAGGGACTGGAGTGTGTTGGGTACCCTGTCTGGCCTTGGGCACGCACAGGAGCTAAACAACTCTGTGGAATTACCTTTAGAATCACATAACTAGTTGAAAAAAAAAAATTTGGTGGGGCACTATGGCTCACGTTTGTAATCCCAGCACTTTGGGAGACCAAGACGGGAGGATCCCGTGAGCGCAGGAGTTCGAGACCAGCCTAGGCGACATAGTGAGACTCCATCTCTACAAAAAATAAAAAAGAATTAGCAGGGTATGGTGGAGCACACCTGTAGTTCCCGTACTTGGGAGCCTGAGGCAGATGGATCATCTGAGCCTGTGTTGAGGGAGCTGAGGTTGAGGCTGTGGTGAGCTGTGATCTATGCGTCACTGCACTCCACCCTGGGCAACAGAGTAAGACCCCTACTGAGAGAAAATAAAAGATTAAAAGAAAATTCCATGGGATTCAGAAAATGAGTCAGGAAAGGGGTTGGGTCATTCAAACCCTAGCTCTGCCATTCCCTAAAGGGGCAACTTCAGGTGATGTATGTAATTGCTCCATACCTCAGTTTCTTTGGCTGTGAAACCAGGCCTTCTTTAAAGTATTAAGCTATATAAAGTCTGTTACGAGACTAGCATAGGGCTTGCTACACAACAGTAATCATCCAAATTTGTCAATTTCTCCCTTCAAAATAGCTAGTTATTGGACTTCAGTTGATTATATTTGCAAATGAATTTCATATCCACTGCTTTTAAATAGTCGTCACTGAGTGAGAAAAACTTGACCAAGGAGATTGTTCAGTGGGAGGTGAGTTCTGAATGGATGTCGAAAAAGAAAACGGAGTCTAATTAACTCAGCAACATTTTTTGAGCACCTATTATGTGCCAGGCATGGCTGTAGGCTCTGGGGATAGAGGCAGTATACAAGACAGACCAGAAGCTCTGCCCTGGAGGGTACAACCTAGTGAACTGTCCTAGGACCAAAGCCCCCAGCCTGGGAAGGGGACTTATCCAGACCCAAACAAGCCCCTTTCCTGGTCCTTCTCTGTTGAAAGGGTCAGGCCAGGCTACTTCTCTCCCCAAGAAAGAATAGTCTGGCTAGTCTCAGAGCTCATGCTTCATTGACCACAGAGGCTCTGAATCTGGGTCTGACCTGCAAGATTCACATGGGGTGAAGAGTGAACACTGCCTGGCAAGATGCTCGGGCACTGCAGAGCACTCATCCCTCTCTGGTGTCTGTCCAGGCCCAGAATGGCTTCCTCCTGACAGCTATTCAGGAGCCCTTGGCCTTCCCTGGGTAAGTAATGGGGTAGGTGGAAATGGGTGGACCCTATTTTTCACAGGCCCAGCCTATTTGGTAGTCCTGTCACCTGAGTCCCTGAGCTATGTCTATTCCCTCCTCAGACTGGAGCTCCCTGAGCCAGAGCTGTGTCTCCTCCCTCAGACTGGGGATCCCTGAGGACAAAGCTGTGTCTCCTACTTCAGAATGGGGCTCCCTGAGGAAGGGTCTATGTCTCCTCTCAGACTGAGGCTCCCTGAGGACAGGGCTGTGTCTCCCTCCTCAGTCGGGAGCGACTAGAGTCAGAGCTCTGTCTCTTCCCTCAGACTAGGACTACCTGAGTCATGACTGTGTCTCTTCCCTCAGGCTGGGCTCCTGAGTCAGGGCTCTGTCTTTCCCTTCAGACTGGAGCTCCCTGAGTCAGGGCTCTGTCTCCTCTCTCAGACTGGGGGTCCCTAATCATGGCTGTGTCTCCTCCCTCAGGCTGGGCTCCCTGAGTCAGAGCTCTGTCTCCCCTCTCAGACTGGAGTTCCCTGAGTCAGGGCTCTGTCTCCTCCCTCAGACCGGGGCTCCCTGAGGAAAAAGCTGTGCTTCTTCCTTGAGACTGAGGGTCCCTGAGGACAGGGTTGTGTCTCCCCCCTCATACTGGGGCTCCCTGAGGACAGGGTTGTGTCTCCCCACCCAGACTGGGACTCCCTGAGGACAGGGTTGTATCTTCCCCTCAGACTGGGGCTCCCTGGGTACAGGGCTGTGCTTCCCATCAGACTGGGGTTCTCTGAGGACAGGGCTGTGTCTCCCCCCTCAGACTGAGACTCCCTGAGGACAAAGCTGTGTCTCTCCCTTGAGACTGGGGCTCCCTGAGGACAGGACTGTGTCTTCCCTCAGGCTGGGGCTCCTTGAGGGAAGGTTCTGTCTCCCCCCTCAGACTGGGGCTCCCTGAGGACAGGGCTGTTTCTCCTCCCTCAGACTGGGGCCTCCTGAGGATAGGGCTGTGTCTCTTCCCTCAGACTGGGGCTCCCTGAGGACAGGGCCGTGTGTCCCCACTCAGACTGGGGCTCCCTGAGGATCGGACTGTGTTTTCCCCCTCAGACTGGGGCTCCCTGAGGACAGAGCTGTGTCTCCCCTCAGACTGGTGCTCCCTTTCCTCTCTTCTCTTTTTCCCAGGCCCTGGCCTGGGGGAGGAGGATTGTTCTTCTCAATTTCTGAAAAACTGGCCAGCCAATTAAGGTCTGACCTGGCGGGCTCTCAGCTCTCCTGATGCTTGGCCAGGAGCCTGTCCCCTACAGGGGACATCCTCCAGGTCCTAATTATTGCTCTGGATCTTCTAACAACCTCTGTGGTCAGCTTGGCCCCCACTTGCTCACAAAGGCCTCACCTCAGGATAAAGGGCAGTTGAGGGACTGAGACTCCATCCCTTGCCCTCCCTGAGAGCTATTAGGCAAGTGAGGCTTGACTTTCCCGAAGCCCTGGCTGTTTAGCTACAGGATTAGTTCTAGTCCATTTACTCACGAAGTTTGCTGGCCCTGCACTGCAACCAGAAAAGCCCATCTCCGTTGCATAATAAATGCTTAATAACGACAGTCAGGTTTGAGCAGAAAATGCCCTGGCTGCCAGGCCTGCAGCGTACGGCTGGAGCGAGCATTTGAGGTTCAGCTCCATTGGCCCCTCCAGTCTGCACTACCTACCTCCAGGTTCCAAAGCCCTCTGGCAGTCTTTCGACCTGCTTCCCCAACACCTGTCCATCATATGCCAGCAGAGCCGGCAGGAGCTGAACCCTCCCTTGCTGCTCCAGGGTCTTCTGTTGGGTTTCAGTATGGGTCCTGCTTCTTCCATCAGCCTGGCAGGGCTGTCTCCGCCCTCAGACTTCAGACTTGGGCTCCCTGAGGGCAGGACCGTGTTCCCCCCATCAGACTATAAGTCCCTGAGAACAGGGCTGTGTCTCCTCTCTTAGACTGGGGTTCCCTGAGGGCAGGGCTGGCTGAGTCTCCCCTTAGACTGGGGCTTGCAGAGGACAGGGCTGTGTCTTTCTCTCAGACAGGGGCTCCCCTTAGACTGGGTCTCCCTGAGGACAGGGCTGGGTTCCCTCTCTCAGACTCGGGCTCCCTGAAGACAGAGTTGTCTCCCCTCAGACTGGGGATCCCCAAGAGCAGGGTTGTCTCTTCCCTCAAACTGAGGTATTCTGAGGACAGTTCTGTGTCTCTCTGACACCCACTCCAGCAGGGATATCCCTTCTCCAGGTCTCCCGGCCCAGCCCAGTGCAGAGCTGGCTGCATTGAGGTTGCAAGGCACCCAGGGTCCAGGCTCATTTGCAAACAAAGACCAGATCTGTGTCAGCGCCTGCAGATGTTAAAGATAACCCCTCTCAGCCCTTTAGGAATTAGTCTAAAATATACGATTGTATTTCAGGAGCCTTAAGGGTGTTTCTGCAACCTTGGGGCCCAAGACAGTTATAACATATGTCCATTTTAGACTTGGGAAAATAGGGCGCTATAATTGGAAAAACTAGTGCGGCACTAAGTACAGGGAACCGGTCTCTTTACATCTCAAATACCAGGTATTTAGGTGGCTTTCTTGGAACCTGGCATTAGGGACACGTGTGAAGGGGCCAGGCTCGTTTCTGAGGAGTGAGTGGGAGGGGCCCTTGCAGGGCCCAGGCAGGGTGGGCAGTGCCCTCCCAGCGCCCTGATGCACGGCCCCGCTGCCTGCACTTGGGCCCCAGGCTCGCCTCCCAGGAGCACATGGGCGACTCCAGGTTAGCACTTGGGCCCTAAAGCATGCCAGGCCCTGGCTTTCTCCAAGGGTAGAAAATGGGACCCCTGTTGTCTGCCAGCATGTGGTAGTTGTGCCCTCGGGTGCTGGCGCCAGACTGTCTGAGTTCAAGTCTTACCATTCCCATTCAGGCAAGCTACCTAACCTTTCTCAGCCTCTATTTCCTCGTCTATAAAACGGGATGAAAGTTATAATACCTGCCTGCCAGGGTTGTTGAGATGATTAATGCACTAATTTACACGAAGCATTTTGCACAGTACTTGGCACATAGTAAGAATTCAGTAAATGTTAGCGACTATAATTATATTTTTAAAGGGTTAAAAAAAATTTCCAAAGCAATCTTTTATTAGACCCGAGACTCTTTACTGACCCTACCTTCTCTGGAGACCCCTCGACATCTCTCTCACCTTGATCTCCTGCTCTGATTCATTCCTCCAATCTGTACTGCACACTCATTCACATGGGCACTGGGGACTCATCGTGGACACAGACAGCCCTTGTCCTCCAAACGCTGCCCTCAACCACTTATCCAAGGAAAGTGTACCTGGGCAGCTTTAAGAGAGAGCAGGTATGGTCTGTAAAACTGAGAACTATTCCTACAGCTACAAGTCAGAGCAATAGGCCAAGTTACCACAACTGGCAGGGGCTGAGAGAGGAACAGTGTGTTCTGAAGGGAAGCCGAGTCAATCCTTTAGTATTTCCGGAGCATCTGTAACTTCCTGATTCCGCCTAGTGTTCTGGTGTCGAGGCACGAGTAAGACACACTTGCCATTTTGGTGCGGAAAAAGGACAATGGACTTAGAGGCTCTCAGATGATACAAAGGGCCCTGGACCATCCTGAGGTGTTTCAGTTATCTAGTGCTACATAACAAGCCACCCCGCAGGTTAATGGCTGTAAACAATGACAATTTTTTATTTGATTACGATTCTGTAATTTTTTTTTTTTTTTTAGTTGGAGTCTCATTCTGTCACCCAGACTGGAGTGCCTCAGCCCTCCAAGTAGCCGGAATTACAGGTGTGTGCTACCACGCCCAGCTAGTTTTCAATTTATTGTAGAGATGAGGTCTCACCAAGTTGCCCAGGCGGGTCTCAAACCCAGCTTCAGGCAATCCATTCACCTCAGCCTCCCAAAGTGCTGGGATTACAGGCTGAGCCACTGAGCCTGGCCAAGATTCTATAATTTGGATAGATGTGGCAAGGATGGATTGTCTCTGCCTCATGAAGCTTCAGACAGATGGGGTATCCCCTTCCAAAATGGCTTCCCTCGTGTGTGATTGTTGGCTAGAGCTGAAGGCAGGGCCTCAGCTCTCCTCCACGTGGCCTCTCCTTATGACCAGGTTGGGCTTCTCAAGATTGACACTTGCATCTGGGGTGAGCTTTCCAAGAGAACAAGCCCCACTGTGCAAGTGTTTGCCAAGTTTTTGCTTGCAGGGTGCTTACTGATGTCTCATTGACTAAAGCAAGTCATGTGGCCAACTTCAGAGTTATTGTGGAAAGAAAGCACTCAAGGGTGTAAATACTGGAAAGGATGATCTATTGGGGACCACTAAATTTGACCAAAACATGGGATCCCTAGCCCCCCCAGACATATCCATGTAGGCCCAGAAGTGACTGGTTCATTGAGAGACATACAATAGTGAGCATACAGATTCTGCTGCTGAGACAAAGAAATCCCAAATACAGACGCTTAAATAGGATAGAAGTCGATCTCTCACACTAAACATTCAAGTAGGTAATCCAGGAATGATGTGGTGGCTTTTTGGTGTCAGGGATTCAGGTTCCTTTGATTTTATGGCTCTGCCTTTCTTGATGTGTGTGTAGTCTTTGTCATGTGGCCCAAAATGATTGCTCCAGCTCCTGCCATCATGTTTGCGTTCCAGCCAACAGGAAGAGGAAAAGATGAAAGGGAATGCTCCTTCCTTTGATCCCATTGGCCAGAACCTAGTCACAAGCTACATCTAACTACAAGGGAAGCAGGAAAATATACTCCTTGGTAGAGAGTTTTGGATCCAACTAAAACTTTCATCACTATAGAAAAGATAACTGACACAAAGGAACAGCTGGCGTTCTCAGTCACAGGAAACAGATGACCAGTCCTGGGACATCTTGTCTGCCATTCCTGAGAGTCAGAAGCAACCATAGTCCTCACATCAAAGCTGCCTGGAACCAAGGCTCGCGATATAAGGAGATGGGACCCTGACAAGTGACAGTCAGATGGGCTTTGCACAATCAGGAGCTTGCTGACCTCCCAGGAAGCCAGCAAGAGGAACATCATGTCCCACTGGTTCTATCAGGCAGGGTCAGGCAGAGGAGGGTCCCCAGAGCCACCCACAGTTCCAAAGAGGAGTCCATGAATCAACCACCAGAGCCCAAAGCACTGGGCATGTGCTGGCTCCAGGGGTTGTGATGGAGCTCTGGGGAGCAGAAGTCAAGGTCATGGGTAGGATCCCACAGGAAAACCTGGATTCCTGGCTTCACAGAGCACCTCTCACCACCCCTCTCCCCCATCCCCACAGAGTTGGGGGCTCAGTGCAAAGTCATCCGGCTGCTAAATCAAGGTTGACTTGCCATCCCTGCCCACGGGGGCTTCCCCTGCCTGGATACTGGCTGCCCTGGACATGTGTCTCTCCCTGGGCCCAGAGCCTTCATGGTCCCTGTCAGGTGCATAGAACTTTGTAACACATCACCTCCCAGCCTTTATCCTCCTGATAGAAAACTCTGAGCTTCCGTGCTCAAATAGTAGGCACTTTGTTATCTATGGGGTCTGGGCATAAAGACAAGGAGGCTCTTTAGCTTCTTAAAAATGAGGCCAGGCGTGGTGGCTCACGCCTATAATCCCCCCACATTGGGAGGCCAAGGCAGGAGGATTGCTTGAGCCCAGGAGTTTGAGACCAGCCTGGGCAACATAGCAAGACTTCATCTCTATTAAATCGTCATAATTAATAAGTAATAAAAAAAGAAAGATGACACATTTCCACAAAGAGAGATACAGACATAGCAGTTCTGTCCTGGGGCCTGGAAGCAAAGTCGTACACAGTCAGTCCAAAATCAGGATGGGATAAAAGAAAGCTTCAGACCAACACAGAACAAACATGGAGGCAGCTCAAAGATGAGTCCCACAATGTGAGCAATCAGGTCCCTGAAAAGTCCTGTAGGCTGATTCATTCAGAAGGGGTCGGACAGGCTAGGGAGAACTCAGAGACTCTCCTGGGAGGTCCCAGTTCAAGATTGTCTAAAGCAACATGCCAGGGCATGAGGGTGAATCCAGCTCTCAGAAACACCGCTTAGGGACCCGACAAAGCCTGCCAGGTCTTCAGGACAGAGGACAAGCCACTGAGTGAGGCGGCATCTTCGCTCCACCTGTACCCCTCTGGGCATACCAGTGTTCTGTGTGGCACTAATATCTGTAAGATATAAAGCAAGACCAAGATGGGCAGAAATCGGACAATGCCCACAAAAGGAAAGGACCGTATGGAAACACGTGCAGTCTCACAAGTAATCGAAGAAAGGCAAATGCAAATAAGCTACCCTCGATCTCAGCCAAAAGGCTGGGAAGCAATTAAATGAAAATAAGTCAGCATTTATATGGCTTTATGTTTTCCAGCAAAGTCCAGTACTGGGACATCAAGATAGCTGAGATGTCAAGCTAGTTGGAGCACCTGCCCCTGTGGCCCAGTATCCTCTTCTGGCATCCTCTGGCTGGCCCCGCCTCTTCACAGCTGATTAGGCCTGAACTTATGGATTTCCTAGCCATAGGCTGGGTTGAACCAATCAGATTCTCCCTTTTCAGAATTTGAACTCAGAGACACAGAAGTGACTGGCTTGCCTACAGGGAGTGGGATTGGCAGGGAGACTGGCATGGGTCATTGAGTGCCTGTTTGAAGTAAGGAAGACCAGTCAGGTGGGACCTGTTCTCACCAGTTACTGACTGCGTCTTTGAACAAGTTACTTGGTCTTCCCGTGCCTCAGTTTCTTCCTCTGTAAAATGAGGATAATTATTATTCCTGCCCCAAATGGTGGTTGCAAAAATTAAGATAATCAATGCAGGCAGTTGGCATGGTGCCTGAGACAGAGTAGGCCCTCAGAAAATGTGAGCAGTTGTTATAAAGTGAGATATGCTCAGAGCTGGCACTGCTATGTCAAAAAATAAATAAATAAAGATGGAGAGAGAGAGAGAGAGAGAGAAAGAGAGAGAGAGAGATGGAGTAGAAAAAGCCAAGAAACTGAAACAAGGCAGGCCCTGGGAGTGAGGCAGCGGTTTCAGCTCCTGTTGGCGCTCAGCTCCAGTTTCCCCGAAGCCTGGCTGTACTCGGTTCCCAGTGTGGGACATAGCCTTCCATTAAACCCTTCTTCGTTGGCTTTTGGAAAGCAGTTTGGCAAGCCACATCAAACAGCAGGAAAACAGCCTCACCCGCCGACCTAGGCACTTAACTTACAGAAATAATTAATAAGAAGGAAAAAGCCACATGCACAGAGATGTTCATGGCAGCCTTATTTATAATAATGGCAAACTGGAACCATTGAATGCCCAGCAATCAGGGAATAGAAAATCAAGCATCTTGGATGGAATACTATGCAGCCAATAAGAATGACAAGCATGAAGCCCACATAGCAGCATTAAGATGTTTATGAAATAACAAGCGAAAAAGAGCAGAATACAATATTGTAGCAGACTCTGATTGCATTGGGTTAAAAAAAGTGTGTGTGTGTGTGTGTGTGTGTGTGTGTGTGTGTGTGTGTACAGGGCTGGTGGAATGGCTGAAATGACTAAAACAGTATATTCTTGGGCTACCTTCTCCACCAGGCTCCCTAGAGGGAGGGGGGTACCCTTCCCAGGCACCCCTGAGGTACCCTAAATCCAGAAAGGAGATGGATGACTACCCCTCAGACTCTCTGTCCCCACAGCCCCCGCCTGGCCAGCCCCCACTCCGCCTCTCTGGGGAGAGGATGCTCAGGATAAGGGCTGCTGGTATTTTTAGCCAGCCTCTTGCAGTCCAGTGTCCTAGGGTAAAAATAGCTGGGGCGGAGGGCACAGCACTAACTCTGCTGTTTCTACCCCCCTCCCTGGACCCAGGCGCCTCCTGGTCTTGGAGCCACGGTTTTCCGTTGCTTGACTCTGGCTCTATCCCATCTCTGAGGCCTCAGTGGCCAGGAAGGAATGCTCTGGTCTTGTACATCTTGGAGCCCTGGAGTCCAGTGGGGGAGTGGAGGGGCAAGTGTTCCATTTTATGGATAAGGAAACTGAGACCTTGGCCAAAGAAGGAACACAGTGGGAAGTAGGTGACCAAGGCAGGCCCATCCACACTCACACTACTCCCTTTCACCTCCCACTTGCCCCTGCCCTGAAGCCTGTCACTCACAGGAGGAAAGAAGATCCAGGTGGTAGCCAGGCAATGTCAGCATGGGGTGGGGCAGGAGCCCTGGGCTGGACAGCATGAGATGTGCATTAAACTCTTGGTTCTATAGCTCGTCAGCTGGGGGACTGGGGAGAGATTACTTTCCGCCCTGAACTGCAGTGTCTACGTCTGTGAAATGAAAGAGCTAGACAAGACCAGCGAGGATGACTTTCTGAATGGCTGAGCTGTACCCTACATCCCAGGCAGGAGTCCAGATCTGCCAGCTTTTTTCACATTTATCTACCAATCCGTCATGCCATCTTCCCAGGAACCTGTCAGCAGCTGTGACTTCTCAGTTACCCAAGTGAATGGCCCACCTCAAGGATTATCTGTGGCTGACACTGCCTCTCCAGCGAGCTTCTCCAGCTCCAGGCGTGAATTTGAGCCCCCTCCATCTGTTGGGGTGCCTTCTTAAGGAAGGCACACTAATTTTAACACTAGCTGAAGCCAAATCTAATTAGGGAGGTAAATCTGCCGGCAAAAATAAATCCTACAACTGTAACTGAAGGCAAAATGCATGAGACTTGGAGACAGTTGACTGCTGGGAGCCCGGAAGTCCCTGCCACTCCTACAAAGCAGACGAGTTATCCAGGCAAGAAAGATCCTGAATGTCCCCTTGACACCAGAGACTATCCCGATTTTACGTGGCTTCCATGCAGCTCCCAGTTCCCTTCCCCTCCTGGTCATAGCGTATATGCCTGCCCACAGGTGTATCATGTACAGCCTGGATCGGTGATTTCAGTCCATGGATCTTACCTCCCGACTCAGTGGTAAGCCTCACACCTCACCGGCTCACAACTCATATAGAAGGGCTTGCAGTGAGCAACCTCAGGTAGGAGATCACAGTTCCTGGAGCCAAGAGTGAAGCCAAGCCAACAGGACTGGGTTAGCTAGCAAGTCACTGCACCCGAGGCCCAGCCTTCTGGTCCTTCTGAAACATGTGTGTTTATGTGTGTGTGTGCGCATGCGCATGTGTGCGTCTGGAACCCACATGTGCCACAAAAGAGTCCCATGATACTCTGCGTCCTCACCATAGAGGC
Source organism: Carlito syrichta (assembly GCF_000164805.1). Classification (NCBI taxonomy): domain Eukaryota; kingdom Metazoa; phylum Chordata; class Mammalia; order Primates; family Tarsiidae; genus Carlito; species Carlito syrichta. Next base: position 128,916 of record NW_007248772.1, read on the forward strand.
CCAAGCCCTCAGAAGTCTGTGAGGCTAGGGAGAACGGTCCCTGAGCTCTTTCCTGTATTTCAGACATTTACCTGGAAATCCTGCCTGTCCCCTTGCCTGGCTACAGCCTGTAACTCAAATGTCAAGCCTCTGCCCCTAACTGGCACTTTCTTGGCCCGGTAACACTGGAAACGCTGATGCCATCAGGAGCAGGTTCCCTCATTAATAAAATGGGGAAATGGATCTGTGCTTCATAAACGCAGTGTATTTGGTAGACAAAACATGGGCCCCAGGTAGGGACGCTGATCCTGGAAATCCCAGGGTTGAGGAAGTCCTGGATCAAGGTTTCTGGGGACCGTGAGTCAGAACTCAGAGGTCCTGGAAGCTGAGGTATCTGACTGCGCTACACACTGCCATGGTCCTCACAAGACAATCTTCATGGTCTCAAATAAGGATGGAGCAGTGGGCCTGGGTGGCCCACGGGTGCTCCCATGGGACTAGCCTGCTGTCCTTGTCTTTTGCTGCTCCCACTCCTGGAAGCCACAGACAGGGCTGGACACTCAGTCTGCATGACAAGGAGGGAGAGAAATAGACAGCGGTGGCTTCATCCAGCCCCTTTCTCTGCTTCATGACCAATGGCCTGTCCCCTGGCAGGGCCATGAGGGTACATCTGGGATCCCTATAGCATGAGCTCTAGCCTAGAAATTGCTAGGCAGCGCCCCCTCCAGCTGCCCCTGGGCCCTGGAGCCATGAGAGACTTCTAAGCCATCTCTGAAAGCCAGGTGTCCTTAAATATGTGTCTACCATGTGGAAGTTGGGAGAATGGTTTAGTCATTATGACTTGGAAGAAAGAGTTCAGAAGCCTAGGCTTTAATTTGGACCTCATCTCTGTTCCCATTGCTCTCTGCCTCAATTTCCCCATCTGTGAAACGAGGATTGCAGACATGCTCCGCGGTTTCTTACTAGTCCCACCTGCTAACTGGCCTTGGACAAGTTACTCGACCTCTTTGAAACTCAGTTTCTTTGCCTATAAAATGGGGACTAATCCATGCCCTGCCCTCCTCACAGGGAAGGGTGAGGATCAAATGCTATGGTGTCTGCCGAAAAGCTTTGAAGATCAGAGGCTCCTCGTGACCACAGGAGAGCATTATTGTGACCAAGGATATGTCGTGCGCCCCACCTGGACAGGGCCCCGGAGTCATGAGAGAAAACAAAACTGTGGTCCCACCCTTAGCCACCTTCTAGTCTGCTGGGAAGACAGAAATGCCCAGCACTCATTCTGACATGGAGGGTGAGTAGAGATCTCAGGGCTGAAAGGGGTTTGTGGCCGGGAGGGTCCCCAGTGACCAGGGCAGCTCCAGGAGGCTTCCTGAGGGGGTGAGTCATATGAGGAGATGAAGACTTTACAGGAAACCCCTGGGGTCACTTAGGGTGTGAGCTGCTCCTGGTTCATCCTAACTCCCTGAGTCCTTTCACAGGGCTTTTTTGTTATAACACATCCTCTTATTGGATCTTGAAGACAGCCAGTTAGTCAATGACAGCACATGCCCATTGGCAGAGAGGTTCCCCGCCAAGATGGTGCAGAGGGGTCCCAAATGTGGGGATTTTCCCTCCCTCATGTCTCACATCCTTCCCCTTTCTCTCCCCATCCCTCCCCACTCCTCTACCTGTAGGAAACACAAATGCAGATGGCTTTTTTGGTCTCAGGATCAAAGAGCTGGCTTTGGAAGAAAGACTGCTGCTTAAAAGCCACCCAGAGCCTGGTCTGCACAAAGAGCCTTTCCCACAAGCCCCTCCCACCTGACGTGGTTGCCCACACCTGATCAGTCCTGGGTCCCCCACAACTCCCCGCCATGCACAGATCACCCAGCAGGGCCTGGTGTCTCACATTCACCCCCAGCACGTTCCTCTTCAGTTTGTTGGGTAATTTCTCTGTGAAACGTGTTGTCCCCGCTGGGTCAGACTCTGTTATGTCTCAGAATAATGAGAGAGAGAGAGACAAAGGGAGACAGAGGGGAAATAACAGACAGCACATGAGATGGAGAAGCGCTGGGAGATAGGGAAACAGGTGGACACAGGGAGACATGACCAGCAGAGAGGGGACCTTAAAACACAGGAAGACAGGAACAGTGAATGAGGGGGCCTTAACAGAGGAACAGCAGGTCCCAATAGGCTCACAGAGGAGATGCTGAAGGAAAAAACCAAGATCCAAGAGGCGAGAGAAGCAGAGACGAACAGGCAGCAACGAGCAAGCGGGGGAGAGATGGATGAGGCGTAAAAGGGCTGGATGCTTTCAAAGACAGGCCAAGCATGAAGAGGGGAAAATTAAAGAAAAGAAAGAGGGGAACAACTGCAGGAAGGGAGGCTTCTGGAGACTGGTGCTCACAGGAAACAGGACCCTGGGCAGGGCCTGTGGCCATGGCTCTGAGCTCCTACTGCCCAGAGTTCCATGGGTGGGACCCAGACTCCCCTCAGCCACACCCTCACGCCTAGCTCCCCCTGCCACCCCAAGGTTCTCTCCTCCTCCTCTGGGCCCCCACATCTCCCAACCCAGATGGGACTCCCAGACAGCCCCCGGGACAAGGTGGCTGGAGGGGGACGGATGAGGGCCTGGAGTCAGCACACTTGGGGGAGGGAAGGGTCGGGGCACCTTGGTCAGGAAGTGCCGTATCCTCTCCCCACCATAGAGTGAATCTGTGACCCCCACTCGGCACTGAGAGCCCTCTAGACTGGAAGTCGGAAGGGAGGCGGGGCAGGAAGGCAAGTGACCTCCAGGGCAGGTCCTTTAAGCCTTGCCACCTTCCTTCTGCCATATCCTGAGATGTCACAACCCATCTCTTTTGCTGACCCCCACTCGTGCCTTACCTAGACTCTCTGAAGCCAGGCCCCCTGTGTCTTTCCCTCCTGTTACTGACTGGCTGGGTGACCTTCAGCCCATCACTTCTTCTCTCTGAGCCTCACTTTCCTTATGTGTGAAATGGGAAATAAGCACAGTGCCTGCCTCAGAGTCTGGCGGTGAGGATTAGATAAGATAAATGTGGCCACGTGCCCAGCACAGCACCTGGAACCGGGCCAGTGGTCGCCGTCCTAGCTGTGGCCAATGGCTATACCATTGGTGGTACCGATGGCGGGCATGGGGTGAGAATTCTGGCCCTGCTAGACTCATGGGGCTGTTGTGAGGCTTATAATAATAAAAGCTGCCGGGCTCGGTAGCTCAGCCTGTAATCCTGCGCCTTTGGGAGGCTGAGGTGAGTGGATTGCCTGAGCCCGCGGGTTCGAGACCCGCCTGGGCAGCGAGACCTCATCTCTACAATAAATCAAAAAATCAGCCGGGCGTGGTGGCGAATGCCTATAATTCCGGCTACTCAGAAGAGTGAGGCGGAAGGATCGCCAGAGCCCAGCAGGTCGAGGCTGCGGTGGCCGGGAGCGGCCACTGCACTCCAGTCTGGGCAACAGAGTGAGACTCCAACTCAAAAAAAAAAGGGGGGGAGTCTGTAGGGAATTCGCATCTCCCCACAGGCACTGCTTAGGGAGGCAAGATACTGAGGGGTAAGGAAGGGGAGCTGTGGGTGCAGGGAGGTGGCAATGGGCACAAAGGGAGGAAAAGGAGGGCCGACAAAGCACAGAATGATTTCTCGGGGCGAATGTGGAGGTGGTTTGAGGTAGGCAAGGGAGCAGCTTAGAGTCTAGAGAAAGGAAGAGAGATCTCCCTTTAGTTGTTCCCAAAGCAGGAAAAGAGGCTGAGTCTGGAACCCAGGGGCCCTGCCTGTTCCCCCTGGCCTGCCGAGTTTGCCCAAGAGCAACCAAAAACCAATATTTGTCACCTTCCCCAAGGCAGGAGAAAAGGAACAAGTCAGTGTACTAAAGCTCTGGATTCTCCTTAAAGAATTTTGTGCACCCACAAATTCCACTTCCAAGGGCGTGGTGGAGACTTTGAACTGCTTCCCTGGGCTGAAGCCCCACAGCTGAGCTCAAGCAGGACACACTCACCTCCATGAAGGGCACCGCCCGACAAGAAACATCACCCAGCAGCCTCTGCTTGGTGATCTCGTTGAAGATGACAATAGGGAGGCAGAAAAAGAGGACCAGAAAATCCCAGAGGGCCAGGCTCGCAAGGATGGAGTTCCAGGCACTCTTCAGGTAGTAGCTGTGCCACACGATGCACATGACCGACAGGTTGCCCACGATGCCCACAGCGAACACAACCAGAGCCAGGAGCATGATGGCATAGGCGCTGTAGGAGCTCTCGGTCACTGGATACAGGGGGTTCTGGATCTGTAGCCTCTGACCCGGCGCCCCCGTCAGATTACCCCTCAGCTCCTGCCC